>NC_091453.1:49379294-49597022 GCF_964237555.1 Oryctolagus cuniculus | reverse complement strand
CCAGGAGCCAGAAGCTTCTTCTGGGTATCCCCTGTGGGTGCAGGTGCAGGAGCCCAAGCACTTAGGCCATCTTCTACTGCTTTCCCAGGCCATAGCAGAGAGTTGGATCGGAAGTGGAGTAGCCGGGACTCGAACCGGTGCCCATATGTGATGCCGGCACTGCAAGCAGTGGCTTTACCCGCTAAACCACAGTGCCGGCCCATGTTGATTTTTTTTTCCAACAAAGTAGGAATCAAGTTTAACAGTTGAAAATGGAGTGGGTATGACTTGGAGCGGGAGGTTTGAGGATCAAAGTGAAAGTATGGAATTGCTGCTGAAATCAGAAGACTGAGCAACTTATGTCCACAGAGACAGAAATTACTTGGTAGTAATTAGCCACCCAGCAGAAGTTGGAGCCTAAATTTGCAGTGGCTCCAATTTGTGATTCTCTCTAGTCCTACTCAACAGTCTTTCATATAAAATTGGTAAAGCCAAATGGTAGAACCTGGGCTAGGGTTTGGTTAATGCAGGGGGACCTGTAGACAAGGAATCAGGAGACTTGAGGGTAATTTTAAAAGGTCAATTGGGGCAATAGATCAAAGGAACTGGATTGGTAAGGTGAAAAATCAAGACAATCCTAAAAAAGAATATAAGCTATCTGACATTGTATTACATGGACACTGATTCTTAATTTTATTGGGGTAGTAAGAAGAAGAACTTAACCCTTTCGGATTTTCTTGTGGGATATAGACACCTAGATTTCCCATGCACCAACACTATATCCAATAATGGAACGAGGCTACTCCAAAATGAAGCTGTAGTAATATTAGGAAAAGGAAATGGAAGTTGGGTAGCCAGCAAATGGCAGATGCATCATAATTTTATATTGTATGACAGCATACTGTCACAAGAACTGTCATAAGATGATACTTATAGAACCAATAAGTAAGGACCATGGGCTCTAAAATATTTTTCCCAGTTTCAACCTGTCTCTAACGTCAGGAACTTATTTCATCTTTCTGTCTTACAATGCTGGGTACAGTGTCTGGTATGTCATAAAGGCAGAAATAGAAAAAAAAAGCACTAAAGGCTAAATAATCAGGAAATGCTTCACAGGAAAGTATGACATCTAAGTTTGTCCTTAAAAATGAGGAATATTGGAATGGATGTTTAGTGTAGCAGTTAAGATGCCACTTGGGGCACCAGTGTTCCATACAGGAGTGCCTGGTCTCAGTACTGGCTACTACACTTCTGATCCAGCTTCCTACTAATGTATACCCTGAGAAGAGAGTAGTAGATGACTCTAGCACTTGAGTTCCTACCACCTACCATCCATGGGAGACCTGGATAGAGTTCCTGGCTCCTGGCTTCAGCCTGGCCCAGCCCTGATTTTGTTGTCACTTGGGGAGTGAATCAGTGGATGAGAGCTACACTGATCCGAAGCCAGGAGCCAGGTGCTTCTTCCTGGTCTCCCATGTGGGTGCAAAGCCTGGCATATAAGTCTAAAAGGATTTCCTTTTAGAAATAGTACATAATCTTGGAAAACCAACACTGATGTGGGTTTGGCTATATTTATTAGACCAGAGATTCTCAAGGAGAGAACAGGAAAAAAATATGAACAAAAAGTAATGAAGCTTCTATTTAGCTTCAGCAATAAATTGGTAGTGTAAGACCTTATAGGTTACCAACTTCAGTCTTCAACATTTTACAGATGAGGAGACTGACAGCCAGAAAGGTCAAGTGGCCTCCCTAAGTTCTACAACTTAAGTAAGGAGAATAACTAATAGGCCTGGGCCAGAACTGCTGTCTCCCAATTTCCAGTCTAGTTCTCTTTGTACCACACATACAAAGAAATTGTCATATGGCCAGGCTGAAAGAAAACATAAATATCAAAAAAGCAAAACATGAAGGCATGCAACTTGAAGAAATACAGTATTATCATCAATCACTTTGAATTTATATCAATTGGCAGAGCAACTATATGGGCAATGCAAGGCAGCAATTAGAATAAAAGTTTTACACAGTTAAGGAGAGGATTTATCAGTGAGTCCTCTGAAATTTAATATACAACCTTGTCTTTTTCATGTACATTTGTATTTGATCCTCATAAAAGCACTGAAGGAGACAGGGAAGATATTACCTTTCCCATTTTATAAATAAAGACAATGAGGGGCTGATGCTGTGGCATAGCAGGTAAAGCTGCCACCTGCATTGCTGGCATCCCATGTGGGCATCATTTCAAGACCCAGCTGCTGCATTTCCAATCCAGCTCTCTGCTATGGCCTGGGAAAGCAGTGGAAGATGGCCCAACTCCTTGGGCCCCTGCACCCACGTGGGAGACCTGGAAGAAGCTCCTGACTCCTGGCTTCGGATCGGCGCAGCTCTGGCCATCGTGGGCAACTGGGGAGTGAACCAGCGGATAGAGGACCTTTCTCTCTCTTTGCCTCTCCTTCTCTCTCTGTGTAACTCTGACTTCCAAATAAATAAATCTTTTTTTTTTCTTTTTGACAGGCAGAGTGGACAGTGAGAGAGAGAGAGAGAGAGAGAGAGAGACAGAGAGAAAGGTCTTCCTTTGCCGCTGGTTCACCCTCCAATGGCCGCCGCGGCCGGCACGCTACAGCGGGCACACCGCGCTGATCCGATGGCAGGAGCCAGGTGCTTATCCTGGTCTCCCATGGGGTGCAGGGCCCAAGGACTTGGGCCATCCTCCACTGCCTTCCCGGGCCACAGCAAAGAGCTGGCCTGGAAGAGGGGTAACCGGGACAGAATCCAGCGCCCCAACTGGGACTAGAACCTGGTGTGCCGGCGCCGCAAGGTGGAGGATTAGCCTAGTGAGCCGCGGTGCCGGCCGAAAATAAATAAATCTTTAAAACAAACAAACAAAAAAATAAATAAATAAGGACATGGAAATGTGCTAATTGGTTAAGAAAAGAGTGAGCACTCATTCCAGTACTCTCCCACAACCTCCAGGACAATGCAAATCTCCAGAATAGATTACAACAAGCCTGAGACACTCTAGTTTGACAGATGGGAGCCAGACTTTGTGAATGAGTAGGCAAAGGCAGGAGGTGAGAAGAAAATGGGCTAGCTGGAAATGTGAGAAGGCAGTTTATGAAATAGTAGTACTACTTAGTCTTTTGTTTTTAACTCACATTTTCCCCAGAAATGCTTGGTACATAGTAGGAACAGTGTAAATTATTTGTTGGACTTAATAATTTAGTGGTGAAAATTTCAACCCACATACCCATAACTGTTATTGGTAAATGAACCTTTCCAAGGTCATCATCCCAGGTCACAAATCATGTGCTTATTCTTTCTAGACATAGGGAAAATGCTAGAAGTGCTTACTGGGAAGATGTCAAACGCAAAATTATATTATCTACACTGCTGTGAGATATAATATCACAATGGAAAGAATTCTAGTACTTAATACTTAAATGCAAATACATACATTCTCCATTCTCTCCTCCTCTCCTTCCCCCACTCTCCCACAGAGACATACAAACACACCACACATGTATGCACACACATATACACACATATAACCACAACTCTGGCTTTTCACTAGGTCATCAGTATTTGGAACATTGGCATATTTTTGTGTTATACGAGACATAGAGAGTCTCGGCTTTAAGGGCATACCCATATTTAAACACTTTATATGAGATACTGTTAAAGACTATAAACAAAGTTAAGGGGGTAGGCAGGGCTTTATGACTTGAAAAGAAATGTGGGCATGGAGGCTCCCAAGACCTGGCCAATCAGTTAGAAACTTGCAGAAGCAAGGTTTAATAAGCTGAGCTGTGAAGGACCTGGAGGGCTCCAAGAGGAAAGGACATTTTACTCCAGGGAATAGGTGGACAAAGGCCAGAACACAAGAGGCCTGTCAGTGGCCCCATTGAGATGAAACAGGATCCAGACAGAGTGTAACAAAGAGTGGCAAAGCACTTCAAGTCTGATTGCAGAGGGGTTCGGAATGCCTGGTTAAGAAGTTTGAGCTTGGCCAGCGCCGCGGCTCACTAGGCTAATCCTCCACCTAGCGGCGCCGGCACACCGGGTTCTGGTCCCAGTCGGGGCGCCGGATTCTGTCCCGGTTGCTCCTCTTCCAGTCCAGCTCTCTGCTGTGGCCCGGGAAGGCAGTGGAGGATGGCCCAAGTCCTTGGGCTCTGCACCCACATGGGAGACCAGGGGGAAGCACCTGGCTCCTGGCTTCAGATCGGCACAGCGCGCCAGCCGTAGCGGCCATTTGGGGGGTGAACCAACGGAAGGAAGACCTTTCTCTCTGTCTCTCTCTCTCTCACCGTCTAACTCTGCCTGTCCAAAAAAAAAAAAAAAAAAGGAAGAAGAAGTTTGAGCTTTATAAGTAGTGGAGAGACATCAAAGTTTTCTGGGGAGGGGGTGACTTGACAAAGTGGCACTTAAATAAAAATAATCTAGCTGAGGTCGAGGACAAAAGCAACTCTCAGCTGCATAACTACTGCCCTAGTGAGTTAACGGGGGTTGAGAAAGAATCACAGATTTTCTTGCTTGGGAGGGTCCTTGAAGATTATCTAAGTCAAACACAGCCAGAAGGGTAGCAGTGGGATTAGAAAGAGACATCATGAACAATATAAATCAATGTCACAAAGTATGAATTAATTCACAATTGATTGCTAAATATGAGTAACAAGGGAGAGCGTGAAGTTAAAGAAAAAATGTCTCAAAGGTTTTATGCCTGAGTGATTGAAGGAATGAAACTGGGGTTTAATTTTGTAAAATTTGGCATATATGGTAGATGAGAAGAATGGAGATGAGTTCAGCTTAATTTACCAAATTTGAGATGTCAGCTGGAAATCCAAGCAGAAACAAACTGCACCAAAAGGATTTGTCTAATGTCACTGAGAACAAAGTAGGTTTACACTCCTTGGTTGACTGTTTCTGAAATCAGTCTTGAGAAACAGAACCCCCACCTAAGAGACTCCATGAAGTGATGATTGAGTTGGAGGAATTTATGAAATCTGCCTCCCTCCCTTCTTTTCTTCAATCTGACTCAATGTGACAGGTGCTAATATTCTTTCTTACATGAGAAACCCTCAGAATTTCCCTAACTTAGGCGTTTAGACTACATGGCAAGAGTGCTTTAGAAATATGCAATACTTCTAGGCACAGAGCCTGGTGAATTGATCCAAAACCCTGACTAGTGTTCAAGCTTTCATTGCCCTTGTAGGCCACAGATGTGGCAGGATGAAATAAGAATAATGATCCACAAACCACAAAACAAAATTCAGAAGTAATCTCCTTTTGAAAATCAATTTCATTGTGGCTGTTTTGGTTTCAACCCCTGCTATACGCCACCACTCTAATACAAATCACTCTTCATCTCTGAAATATAAGCCCATTGTCAGGTGAATGTACATGGAGAAAATTACTTAGCAGATTATTATTTTAAAGTGGTTTCAACAGATAGCAGCAGGGAAAGTCCCCAGGAGGCCACAAAAGACAGGGGACCACCCTCTTCCCTTGGCTATTCCAAGTACACAGCATTACGATCTGGCTGAGGAACTGACAACTGAAATCTAATCCCTCTTTTCCCAAAAGACACAGAGTTATGAACCGGTTTTCCAAACGGCCTTCCACAGAGATATTTACTAAGGATTCATTACCATGCAAGCTCATGGTCCAGTGGTCTTCAAAGACAGTCCCAATAACACAGGTAATAAGGACCTAATAATTTTAACAGGGGAGCTGAAGTTAGGCACGGGGTACAGAATCTTCTTTATATTCTTTTTTTAATACCTTTCTTCAGAGTAGTAATTCTCAAATGGGAATGAGTATCACCTGAAAAGCCTTGTTTCCAAACTATATATGCCCATGTACCCTTCTACAGACTTTGATGATATATGTACAGGTGTGGCCAGGGACATGTGTGTTTCTCAAAACTTCTCCAGCTAAGACTAATATACACCCCTGGTTAAGCACCACCTCATAGATATCTGCCCTACAGTTCTGAAAAAAAAAATCTCACTAGGCTCTGAGAATTGCTGAGAGTAACAGAGAGGCAGAGAAGGAGATGGAAAAGGTAGAATAGGGAGAGGGAGAGAGAGAAGGAAAGGGAAGAAGAGAGAAAGAGAGAACATTGGGACACAACATTTGATTACTGCCCACTCTAGTTCAAGTAACCACTGAGCCCTTTCTTAGGGGTGTTACTATAGAATACCACAGACTAGGCAATTAAAAAAAATGCATTTATTTCTCACAGTTCTAAAGCTTGGAAGTCCAAGAGCATGATGCCAGCATCTGGTGATGGCCTTTGTGCAGCATCATCTCATGGCAAAAGGTTGAAGGTCAAGTCAGCAGACAAGACAAAGAGAACGGGGGCTGAACTTAGCCTTCTATCAGAGCCCATGAAAATGGCATTTGGGGCTGGTGTTGTGGTGCAGTAGGTTAAGCCTCTGCCCGCAGCACCAGCATCTCATATGGACACCAGTTCTAGTCCCGGCTCTCCTCTTCTGATCCAACTCTGCTATGGCCTGAAAGTAGTAGAAGATGGCCCAAGTGCTTAGGTCCCTGCACCCATGTGGGAGACCTGGAAGGAGCTCCTGGCTCCTGACTTTGGATCGGCGCAGCTCCAGCCATTGCAGCTATGTGTGTGTGTGTGTGTGCATGTATTTAAATATATATAAAACTTTCTCTCTCTGTGTGTATATATATATATACATATATATATAACTCTAGGTATAGGATGTATGTGTATATATATACATATATATAAAACTATATCTATATAAAACTCTAGGTTTATATATACATATATATATATACAACTAGGTTATATGTATATATAAACTCTAGGTTATATATGCACTCTACATATATATATGCTCTCTATGTATGTGTGTGTGTGTACACATATATATGCACTCTAAGCCAGTCACAGTTCCATATTTCACAGACTCTTATTCCAGAATCCCCTGTAGATCTATTTCAAATTACACATGACTAGGTCCTCATCCCTGAAGCTTCTGATTGAGTTGATTCTGAGTTTTGGCCCTAGACATATCTATTATGGTAAGACAGTTCAAGAGTGGGGCCGGTGCCATGGCATAAGTGGGTAAAGCTGCTGCCCACAGCACCAGCATCCCATATGGGCACAGGTTCAAGTCCTGGCTGCTCCACTTCCAATCCAGCTCCCTGATAATGAGCCTGAGAAAGCAACAGAAGGTGGCCACAGTCCTTGGACCCCTGCACCCTTGTGGGAGACCCGGAAGAAGTTCCTGACTCCTTCCTTTGGCCTGGCTCAGTCCTGGCCATTGTGGCCATTTGGGGAGTGAACCAGCTGATGGAAGCTCACTTGCTCCCTCTCTCTGCCTCTGCCTCTCTGTAACTCTGCCTTTCAAATAAACAAATAGGAAAGAAAGAAAGAAAGAAAGAAAGAAAGAAAGAAAGAAAGAAAGAAAGAAAGAAAGAAAGAAAGAAAGAAAGAAAGAAAGAAAGAAAGAAAGAAAGAAAGAAAGAAAAGAAGGAAGGGAGAGAGAGAGAGAAAGGAAAGAAGGAAGAAAGGAAGGAAGGAAGGAAGGAAGGAAGGAAGGAAGGAAGGAAGGAAGGAAGGAAGGAAGGAAGGAAGGAGGAAGGAGGGAGGAGGGAGGAAAGAAAGAATGAAAGAAGGAAAGAAAGGAGAAAAGAAAGAAAAGTAAGTTTGGCGTAACTAGAACGAAGTCTTAAAGGGTCTTTTCCTCTAAAGATAGATATGGGGCAGACATTTGACCTAGTAGTTAAGACACTTGAATCCAGTATCAGACTGCCTGGGCTCATGTCCCAGCCCTGTTCCTGATTCCAGCTTCCTGCTAATGCACACCCTGAAGCACAGCAGTTGATGACTCAATATAGTTAGGTCCCTGCGACCCCCACCCCCAACAATGGGAGTCTTGGATTCCATTCCTAGTTTACCACTTCAGCTTGGCCCAATCCCAGCCATTGAAGGCACTTGAAAATAAACCAGTAGATAAGAGTTTCTCTCTCTCTCTCTCTCTCTCTCTCTCTCTCTCACACACACACACACACACACACATACACACATAAATCAATCTTTTAAAAAAAATAGGTATCTAGGCCGGCGCCGTGGCTCACTAGGCTAATCCTCCGCCTTGCGGCGCCGGCACACCGGGTTCTAGTCCCGGTCGGGGCGCCGGATTCTGTCCCGGTTGCCCCTCTTCCAGGCCAGCCCTCTGCTGTGGCCAGGGAGTGCAGTGGAGGATGGCCCAGGTGCTTGGGCCCTGCACCCCATGGGAGACCAGGAAAAGCACATTGGCTCCTGGCTCCTGCCATCGGATCAGCGCGGTGCGCCGGCTGCAGCGCGCCGGCCGCGGCGGCCATTGGAGGGTGAACCAGCGGCAAAGGAAGACCTTTCTCTCTGTCTCTCTCTCTCACTGTCCACTCTGCCTGTCAAAAAAAAAATAGGTATCACTCAGGAAAAAAAGCCTCTTACACAATTATTGATCATCTTCTTTGTATCAAACACTTTTTAGAAACAGCTTCACTTAGATATAATTCACAAACTACAGAATTCATCTATTTTAGGTGTACAAGTTAATGTTTTGTAACTGAACTGAATTGTGTAACTTCATGATATCTTTTGCAGGATCTCTTTTCTTTCAAGTTCTACTTCTATCACCTGTGGTAAATCAGTTTTAGAATATTTTCATCCCTCCAATAAATGCCACCATGCCCATACTCAGCTAATCTTCATTCCTACCACTGACCCTCAGACATCCACTAATCTTACTGTTGTCTCTCTCTATTTTTCTATTCTGGACACCTCATACAAATGGAATCATACAATGTGGTTTTTCTGTGTAACAGGCTTCTTTCACTTAGCATAGTATTTTGGAGATTCAGCCATGTTATAGCATGTATGCATACTTCATTCCTTTTTAAGGCTGAAAAATATTTATTGTATATAATATTATACCACATTTGTTTGTCTATTCATCAGATATTTGGGTTGTTTCCATTTTTTGGCTATTATGAATAATTCTGCTATGAACATTTGGTTAGAGGTTTTCTGTGAACATATGCTTTCCATTCTTTTGGGTATATGCCTAGGAGTGGAATCACTTGGTCATATGGTAACTCTATGTTAACTTATTAAGGAACTGACAAACTGTTTTCCAAAACAGCTGCATCATTTTATATTCTCACCAGCAATGTATGAGCATTCTACACATTTACACTTCTTATTGTCTTTTTCATTATAGTTATTCTAGTGGGTGTGAAATGGTATCTCATTGTGGTTTTAATTTGCATTTCCATGA
This sequence comes from Oryctolagus cuniculus, assembly GCF_964237555.1. Classification (NCBI taxonomy): domain Eukaryota; kingdom Metazoa; phylum Chordata; class Mammalia; order Lagomorpha; family Leporidae; genus Oryctolagus; species Oryctolagus cuniculus. The sequence goes on along the minus strand of NC_091453.1, from coordinate 49,587,753 downwards.
TGGATAATCATGTTGAGCATCTTTTCATGTATTTATTTAGATTTAGCATTTATGTATCCCTTGCAGTGAAATATTTGTTCATATATTTTGCCCATTTTTGGTTTGATTTATTTCTTATTAATCCATTTCAGGTGTTCTTTGCAAATTCTGGATACAAGTTTTCAATGGAGTTATGTTTTGCAAATATTTTCTCCAAGTCTATCATGTTTATTTTCATCTCACTACTTTTTGGACTTTTTTGGTGTAATCTAAGAAATCCTCACCAAACCTGAGATCTTGAGTATCTTCTACCTTTTCTTCTAAAAGTATTATTGCTTTGACACTTATATTTAAGCATATAGTCCATTTTGAGTTAATTTTGGGGTATGATGTATACATACATAATGCATGGCCCAGTTCATCTTTTTTGATGCAGATATTTTATTTTTCCAGAACCAATGCTAAACAAAGTATTGTTCCTCCAATGAATTATCTTGCTATTTTTGTCAAAAATCAATGAATTACAATATAAGGATTTATTTCTGTACTCTCAATTCTGTTCCATTGATCTATATATCTTCCTTATGCCAGTGCCACATTTTCTGATAACTGTAGCTTTACAGAAACTGTTTGTTTTTTATCTGAGAGGCAGAGTTACACACAGACAGAAGGAATGAGAGAGAGAGAGAGAGAGAGAGAGGTCTTCCATCCACTGGTTCACTCCACAGTTGGCCGCAATGGCCGGAGCTGCAACGATCCAAAGCCAGGAGCCAGGAGCCAGGAGCATCCTCTGGGTCTCCTACGTGGGTACAGGGGCCCAAGGACTTGTGCCATCTTCCACTGCTTTTGCAGACCATAGCAGAGAGTTGGATAAGAAGACAAGCAGCCAGGACCGGCGCCGCAGCTCAATAGGCTAATCCTCCACCTGCAGCGCCGGCACACCAGGTTCTAGTCCCGGTTGGGGCACCGGATTCTGTCCCGGTTGCTCCTCTTCCTGTCCAGCTCTCTGCTGTGGCCTGGGAGTGCAGTGGAGGATGGCCCAAGTGCTTGGGCCCTGCACCCACATGAGAGACCAGGAGAAGCACCTGGCTCCTGGCTTTGGATCAGCGCCAGCCGCAGCAGCCATTGGAGGGTGAACCAATGGAAAAGGAAGACCTTTCTCTCTGTCTCTCTCTCTCTCACTGTCCACTCTGCCTGTCAAAAAAAAAAAAAGAGAGAGAGAGAGAAAACAAGCAGCCAGGACACAAACTGGTGCCCTTACAGGATGCCAGAGCCAAATGTGGAAGCTTAGCTTACTACACCACAAAGCCAGTCCCAGAAACTGGGTTTTATATTCCCTGAATATGCCAAATTTTCTCTCATCTCCAGGCCTCTAGCCTAAAACAGTCTTATTCTAGATAGTCTTACTTTTTTTCTGGCTTAAGCTTAGAAGATGCCTTGTCAAGAAAATATGCCTTGATTTCAAAAGTTTGAGCCACGTATTCCTCCTTAGTGCTCCAGATCATCTTTTGATTAACCTTATCATTGTATTATCAAATTGTATTGTACCTTCTTGTTCACTTGACTGTAAATTCCATGATGGAAGGAACTGACACTAACCCATTCAACAGTTGTATCTCCACTGCTTTGTATAGTGCATGATACATAGGATATGATCAATATTGTTGAAGAAATGACTAACTGATTCTTCTTCTAGCAATAGAAACATAAGCAATTTGGACTAAATTTCCTACTCAAAACCACAAGAAATTTTGAACAAGCTATAACATAAGAGTTTTTCAAAAATTCATGGAAGGGACAGGAGTTTGGCCTAGGGTTAAACAGCCAGTTGGGATGTCAGTACCTCACATAGGATTTCAAGCCTAAGTTCAAGTCCAAGCTCTGTTCCCGATCTCAGCTTCCTGCTTCCTATTAATGCATTCCCTGGGAAGCAGCAGGTGATGGCTCATGCACTTGGTTCCCTGTCACCTGCATGAGAGATCTGCATTGAGTTCCAGACCCTGGCTTTGGCCTGCCCCAGCCCCAGCCCCAGCCATTGTGGGTATCTGAGGAGTGAACCAGCAGCTGAGAGCTCTCTTTGCTCTGTGTCTCTCTTAAATTAAAAAAATATCATGGAAAATGTGTATTAAAAATAAACTATGCATGGATTTCAATAAACTTCTGTACTGAAATAAATTTGTGTTCTAATTCTATTTTTCCACATTTTGAAGTACCCCCATACATATTTGAAAATATCTGAAATCTTAAAGGACTATGCAGTATTATGAGGGGAAGGCATCAGATAAAAAGAAAATTCACAAGATCTATTTATATCTTTTTGTCTCTTCTGGTCATTGGCTGATCCCAGAAGAGTCAGCTGAAGGAAAACAGAGGTTTTGACAGAATCAAGGTGCGAAGAGAACAAAAACTGGAACTCAAGACCCATCAAGGGAGCCCATGTTGTGATGTAGCAAATAAAGCCACTACCTATAACACCAGCATCCCATATGGGTGCTGGTTCATATTATGATGCTCCACTTCTGATCTATCTTCTTGCAAATGGCCTGGGAAAGCAGCAGAAGATGATCCAAGTGCTTGGGCCCCTGTTGCCCATGTGGGAGACCTGAAAGAAGCTCCTGACTCCTGGCTTTGGCCTGGCCCCATGCTGTCTGTTGTGACTATCCAGGGAGTAGACCAGCGGGTGGAAGATCAATCTCTCTTTCTCTCTCTGTAACTCTTTCAAATAAATAGATAAATTTTTAAGAAGCATAAAGAAAAAAGACCGGCCGGCACCATGGCTCACTAGGCTAATCCTCTGCCTTGCGGCGCCAGCACACCGGGTTCTAGTCCCGGTCGGGGCGCCGGATTCTGTCCCGGTTGCCCCTCTTCCAGGCCAGCCCTCTGCTGTGGCCAGGGAGTGCAGTGGAGGATGGCCCAAGTCCTTGGGCCCTGCACCCCATGGGAGACCAGGATAAGTATCTGGCTGCCTTCAGATCAACGCGGTGCACCGGCCGCAGCGCGCCAGCCGTGGCGGCCATTGGAGGGTGAACCAACGGCAAAAGGAGGACCTTTCTCTCTGTCTCTCTCTCTCACTGTCCACTCTGCCTGTCCAAAAAAAAAAAAAAAAAAAGAAAGAAAGAAAGAAAGAAAGAAAAAAGACCCAATAAGGAGAGAGAACCCTAGAAAATTTCTTAATCTTTGGATCCCAACTTAGAAGAAATAGATACTAAAAGGGAAAGTAAATCAATCTTTACTTGAACTGAACGCCAGCTTCAAATCTCATATTGGATTAAGGGGATGAGGGATTTCTATTCCCTAGAACCACCTGCCAGAAGTGAGCATAAATCCTTGTTGGATAAAGATAAAAACTGCAGTCTCAAAGCATTTTTACTATAATTTTCATGTATAATGTCTGCCACTCAATCAAACATAACCAGGCCTCTGAGGAAACAGGCAAAGTGAGAGAAAATCAAGATACACAATTAACAATAGAACTGTACCCTAGAGGAACGAGAAAATACAGTTATCAAATGAAGATTTTTCACACAATTATGACTAATATGTCCTGAAAAATAAAAGATTTAATTGTGCATTTTGGCAAGGAATTTAATACTATTTGTAAAGGGAACCAATGAGGGGCCGGCACTGTGGTGCAACAGGTTAAAACCCTGGCCTCCAGTGCTAGCATCTCCTATGGGCATGGGTTCAAGACCCGGCTGCTCCACTTCCAATCCAACTCTCTGCCATGGCCTGGGAAAGCAGTGGAAGATGGTCTAAGTGCTTGGGCCTCTGTACCCGCGTGGGAGAGCTGGAAGAAGCTTCTGGCTCCTGGCTTTGAATTGGCTCAGTTCCAGCCATTGGAACCCTTTGGGGAGTGAACCAGAGGATGGAAGGCCTGTCGGTCTGTACCTCTCTCTCTGTTTCTACCTCTCTCTGTAACTCTTTCAAATAAATAAAATAAATCTTTTTGTTTTAAAAGGAACCAACTGAAAATTCTAGAAATAAAAAAAAAATGGGGGAGGGGGCAGGTCTTATGGCTCAACCTGTTGAGCCACCACTGGAGATGCCTGAATCCTGTGCTGGAGAGCCTGCTTCACACTCTAGCTATGCTGTGCTTATGATCCAGCTTCCTGATAGTGCACCTATAGAGCAGAGGTTGACAGCCCAAGTACTTGGGTTCCTAACATCCACATGGGATACCCAGATAGTGTTCTGGGTTCCTAGCATGGGCCTGGCACTCTCCGTCTCCCTGTCCATCTCCTCCTCCCTGTCATTCTGCCTTTCAAATAAATAAACTGTTTAAAAAATATGTGATAAGTGATATTAAGAACTCAATGGGTAAGTTTAACTGGAGATGTGAAAAATCTAGAGAAAATTAATGAATTGTAACATAGATCAGAAGAAAATATCTACAATGAAGTACAGAGAAAAAAATACGTAAGAGATACAATGAGTGCTAAGAAAATGTGTGTCCCCAAAATTTGTTGAAACCTAATTTATCAAAGTGATGGTATTAGGTGAGGATTTGGGAAGGTGATTAAATCATAAGGGCAAGCTCCTCACAAATGAGATTAGTGTGTTATCTATTTCTATTAGGCCATCACAAAACACACCAAACACCGGAGTAAGGGAAAGGGTTTATTGGGGAAAACCCAACAGACCGGAGGGGTGGGGTGATGAAGGGGAAAAAAGGGCCACGTGTCTGGGAAGGGGGTCTAATATACCTTTTCTGGGGGTCGGGCAGGGAGGTAGGAATTAGCCAATCCCATTAGGTTGGGGGTGGAGCTTGGCACAGGTAGCCATGTGGCTATGTGGCTTTCAGCAATGGTGGTGGGAACCAGGGCATAGGATGTAAATCAGGTGTAGATTGCACCACAGAAAAGACTGCGCCATTTTCCTAACATTAGTGTCCTTATAAAATAGGACCAGGATGCTCATTTGTCCCTTCTACCATAGAGGATAGACAAGAAGGTATCACTCTATGAATCAGGCAGTGAGTTCTCATCAGACAAAGAATCTGCCACTCCCTTGATCTTGTATTTTCCAGCCTCTAGAACTGTGAGCAATAAATTTCTATTGTTTATAAGTAACCGAGTCTATGGCATTTCTTTAGTGCAGCCCATACAGACTAAGGCAAAATTGTAACTGAATCTTAAAAAGACTAGAAAGAGGATAGGACAGGAACAATATTTAAGAAATAGTAGCTGAGAATTTTTCAAAACCAGCCAATAAGCATCAAGCCACAGATTCAAATACTATGAACTCCAAAGAAAAGACAAATATAAAGAAAATCAATCATAAGCACATCATAAATATAAAGAAAACCATGCATAAGCACAACATGGTAAAATTACTAAAACCCAAAAACAAAGAGAAAGATATAAAAAAAGAGAAAAAGGCACAAAGATTAAAATACAAAAATTCCAGCTTATTTCCCAGCAGATAAAATGGAAGCCAGTATGCAAAGACATGGTTTCTTCAAAATTCTGAAAGAAAAAAAAAAAAAACTGCTAACCTAGAATTCCATACCCATTAAAGCCCTTTGAAAAAAAGGTGAAATAGACATACTTGTAGACAAACAGAAACTTAAAAAAAAAGTATCAACAGCAGATATGAAGATGTCTCCAAATCAACCATGGAAAAGGCATATTATGAAAACTATGCATGCATTTTGATCTTTTTGCACCAAAATATCTTATCTTTTAATTCCATTTCCATAACCTTTTTGAAATATCCTGTGTACTCCATATTTTCTTTATCTACTTATCTGCTGATGAACAATTAGGTTGATTCCATATCTTAGCTATTGTGAAGAATGCACAATAAACATGGGGGTGCAGACATCTCTTGGACTTACTGATTTAATTTCCTTTGGAGATACACACACACACACACACACACACACACACATATATGGAACCTCCATACTTTTTTCCATAATGGCTGTACTAATTTACATTCCACCAACAGTATATGAGAATTCCTCTTTCTCTACATTCTCATCAGCATTTGTTACTTTCTGTCTTTTTGAGAATAGACATTCTAATAGGTATGAAATGAGATCTCATTGTAATTTTAATTTGCATTTCTCTGATGTTGAGTGATGTTCAGTATTTTTCATATATTTGTTTGTCATTTTATGTCTTCTTCTGAGAAATTATCATACAGGTTGTTTGCCCCTTAAAAATATTTGTTTTCTAGGGGCCAGCGCTGTGGCGCAGCAGGTTATAGCCCTGGCCTGAAGTGCCGGCATCCCATACGGGCACTGGTTCTAGTCCCAGCTGCTCCTCTTCTGATTCATCTCTCTGCTATGGCCTGGAAAAACAGTAGAAGATGGCCCAAGTTCTTGAGCCCCTGTATCCGTGTGGGAGACCCAGAAGAAGCTCCTGGCTCCTGGCTTCGGATTGGCGCAGCCATCTGGGGAGTGAACCAACTGATGGAAGACCTCTCTCTGTAACTCTGCCTTTCAAATAAAAAAAAATTTAAAAAAAGGCTTTACTAACACAAGAAAAATCTGAAAAAAAATTTGTTTTCTTGCTATTGAATTCTTAGAGCTTCTTATATATTTTGAGTAGTAACCCGTAATGGTGATGCAAATGTATAATTTGAAAACATATTTTCATATAAAATACATAGTCCCTTCACTCTTTTGATTGCTTCTTAGAAGTTTTTTTGCTTGCTATAAATCCATTTGTCTATCTTCTAATGATTTTATAGTTTCAGGTCTTACCTTATATGTAGTTTTTTTTATATGTTTGAGTTGAATTTTGTATATAGTGTAAGATAATGATAGGATTTCATTCTTCCACATGTGGGTATCCAGTTTCACCAGCACCATTTATTGAAGAGATTGCCTTTTCCCTATTGTGTGTTCTTGGCTCCTTTGTCAAAAATCAACTGACTATAAATGTATAGATTTATTTCTGGGCTCTCTATTCTGCTCAATTAATGTATGTGTTTGTTTTTATGCCAGTACCATGTTGTTTTGGTTACTATAGCTTTGTAGTATAATTTGAAGGTAGGTAATAGGATGCCTCCAATGTTATTCTTTTTGCTCAAAATTGCTTTGGCCATTTGAAGTCTTCTGTGGTTCCACACAAATTTTAGGATTTTTTTCTATTTCTATGAATACTGTCATTGGAATTTTGATAGGGATATATTGAATTGCTATATCACTTTGGTAAGTACAGATGTTCTAACAGTAGTAATTCTTATAATCCATGAACACAGAATATCTTCCTTTTTATTTGTGTCTTCTTCAGTTTCTTCCATCAATATTTTAAAGTTTTCAATGTACAGATGTTTCACTTCTTTTATTCAGTTTATTTCTAAAAGTTCTACATCTATGAAGACATCAAAAATAAGATTTAAAATCCTCCCAGAGCAAAATGGCTCCATCAATTCCACCAAACACTATAGAAGGCACATTACCAATTTACATAAATGTTAATGGTGAAAAAATAACGAAGAAACATTTTTAATTAACTTTATAAAGGACAACATAATTTGATATCCAAACCTTATAATTAGATAAGGAAAATTACAGGCTAATCTCATTCACGGGTTCCCATGCAAAGATCCTAAATGAAATGTTAGCCAAACAAATCCAGCAATATATAAAATACAACAAGACTGACTAGAATTTATTCCAGGAGTGCAATGTTGTTTTAATACCACATTAACAGAATAAAGTAGAAAAAGCATATGATTATCTCAATAGATACAAGAAAACCATCTGCTATAATGACATATCCATTTAGGATTACGGAAAAAATCTTAGTAAACTAGGACTAGAAAGAAATTTTTAAACTGCTGAAGGTAACCTGAACAAACAAAAAACACTTAAAACAAAGATGATGCCTAACAGTGAAATGTTTAAAGTTTTTCTTCTGAAACTGGGAATAGGATAAGGATGCTTTCTATCACTACCACAATTCAAATTGTTCCAAATGTTCTAGCCAGTTCAGTCAGATAAGATAAGAATTTTTAAAAATACACATAAAAAAACTTGTCATTTTCCACAATGGTATTATAGTAGTATGTGAAAATATCCCAAATAATCTACAGATAAATGATTAGAATTAATAAGTGAGTTCAGCAAATTGCAGGATACAAAATCAATACATAAAACTACACTAATTTGTAAACATCACCAAGAAGAAAGTAAAATGGGATTAAAAAATTATATAGCCAGGGTGGGTATCTGGCACAGTGTTTAGGATGCTGCTTAGGATGCCTGTATCCCATATTGAACTGCCTGGGTTTGAGTCCCAACTACACTTCCAATTCCAGTTTCCTGCTAGTATGCACCCTGGGAGACAGCAGGTGATGGTTCAAATACTTGGGTCACTGGCACTCACATGGGAGAATTGGACTGAGATCCAGCATCCTGGCTTCAGCCTAGCCCAGCCCTCTCTGTTGTGGGCATTTGGGAAGTGAATAAGTAGATGGATTGATCTCTCTCTCTTTCTCTCTCTCAAATGGATAAAAATAAAGAAATAAAAGCTTTTTTAAATTATGCAGACCCCATGCTTGGTTTCCTGTGAAGCAGTCTGGGAGACATAGATTAGATTACCACACAAGGATTTTATTAGGAAGTTCTTTCAAAATCAACATATATGCAAGAAAAGTGAAATAAACAGTCCAAAATGACCCTAGCCAACTTCATAGGCACCTCTGGAGCTGGTATGGCCCATGAAAGTTTTCCCGATTTGAAATAAAGGGGAAGGCCTTTATAGCTGTCCATTGGCCAGTGGTTGGATGCAGGCTGCCCTTAAGAAGGCTTCTCCTTGGGTGAAACAGTTTTTTTTTTCCACTAAAGAATGTTCGAAAAAGAACTCTCAGCAGAGATCTGTCTTCTAACAGTTCTTCCAGCATTTGAGGGAATAAGTCTTCAATTCGTAAATGTTGTTTTGAGTGGAAGATCACAGAAGCCACTATAGATATTTTTTGGCATCAAAAAATATCAAATTCCTTAAGATAAATATAGTACAGAAAGGGCCACTGCCTGCAGCACCGGCATCCCATGTGGGCATCAGCTTGAGTCCTGGCTGCTCCACTTCCCATCCAGCTCTTTGCTAATGAGCTTGGGAAAGCAGTAGAAGATGACCCAAGTCCTTGGGCCCCTGCACCTACATGGGAGACCCGAAAGAAGCTCCTGGTTCCTGGCTTTGGATCAGTGCAGCTCCAGCCATTGCAGCCAATTGGGGAGTGAACCAGTGGATAGAAGACCTCTCTCTCTCTCTCTCCCCTTGTCTCTTTGTGTACCTCTGACTTTCAAATAAATAAATAAATCTTTTTTTAAAAGGCTTATTTTAAAGTCTAGTGACTAGTTCTGTGGTAGTAGTATGCTGTGGTTTGGAAGTGTTTTGTCTATCAAGAGTTCATATACTGGAGACTTGGTCCTCATAGTGGTGGTGTTGAGACAGTGGAACCTTTAAAAGATGGGGCCTAGTGCAAGGCAGTTGGGTCACTCAGGGTGCTGCCCTTAGAAGGATTTATGTTGGTCTCATGGAGTGCATTGCTTCTTCCTAGAGTGAGTTCTTGCAAAAGTGGGTTGTTATAAAGCAGAGCCACTCCACATGCCTATCTTCTTCTGCACATTCATTTCTCTTTCTGCTTCTCTGCCACGTTGTGATTCATCCAAGAGGGCCCTCAACAGAGCCACACCAATGTTGGTACCATTCTCTTGAATCTCTAAAACTGTGAGCTAAATAAACCTCTTTTCTTTATAAGTACCAAATCTCAGGTATTTTGTTATAACAACAGAAAATACGCTAATAAATAGTGCAATGACAAATAGACCAATAGAGCAAACACTTCAGAAACAATCTTGCACATATTCAGATGCCTGATTTATGACAAAGGTGACACTGCAGAGAAGTGTGAGGAAAGATACTGCTTATGATAAATGACATTAGATCTGTTGAATATCTATATGGAAAATAAGAGATCTTGGCCTCTCTATCTAACTATATATAAAAGCAAATTCTAGGTGAACTGCAGATCTAAATGTGAATGGTAAAAATATAAAGCTTCTAGGAGATAATATGAGAGAATATTTACATGGTCTCAAAATAGGAAAATGTTTCTTAAATGGAACATAAAACACTAATCATAAAATACTGAAATACGAGACTAATATATTAAAATCAAAAATGCTCATTCACCAAAGTATATCATAAAGAAAGATAAGACAAAGAATTATTTGAGTCATCACTCCTGCCTCCTAGGGTCTGCATTAGCAGAGATCTGGAGTCAGGAGTAGGAGTAGGGTATTGAATCCGGGTACTCTGATATGGGACATGGGTATTCTATCTAGTGTCTTACCTGCTAGGCCATATGCCTGACCCTCCTTTCACTTTTTATCATCAGCAACTGTGTCTCCACTGGGGAGAGTTTTCTAACACAAAAAAATACAAAAATGGTTCACAGCCAGAGTACATAAGGAATTCCTAAAAAATGATAACAAAGGACAGATAACTTGACAGAAAAATAAGCCAAAAAGCCTGTTCCAGAACTTCATAGAATATATAAAAATGGATAATAAATGTATGAAAGGGAGCACAACCTCACCAGTCTTCTCAGAATTGCCCATTAAAATCATGAGATATTATTACACACTTACCCATCAGCATGGTTATGATGAAAAAGACTGACAATACCAAATGTTAGTAAGGATGTGGAACAATTGGAATTCTCATACATGGCTGGAGGGGATGTAAATTGGTATGATCGCTTAGCAAAACCATTATTTTCAATAAAGAAATTGCATTCCTCATGACCCAGCAACTCTAATTCTAGGTATACTCTCAACAGAAATTCAAATACATGTAACCAAAAGACATGTACAATAATACTGGTATCAACATTATTCATAATAACTACAAACTGGAAATAATCTATATAACTATTTTCACTAAATGAATAAATAAATAAATAAGATCTATTCAAACACTGGAAATATATATATAAGTACAAATAAAAAACTACAATGGCATACCATAGGAATGGACATCCCAAACACAGTGTTAATCAAAATACATCAATCCCGAAAGACTACATTGATTTCATTTACATCAAGTTCAATGTGGGCAAAACTAATCTGCCATGTTAGAAGTCAGGATAGGGGCTGGTGCTGTGGCATAGTGGGCTAAGCCACTTGCAGTGCCAGCATACCATAGGGGCACCGGTTCATATCCCAGCTGCTCCTCTTCCAATCCAGCTCTCTGCTATGGCCTGAGAAAGCAGCAGAGGATGACCCAAGTGCTTGGGCCTCTGCATGCACATGGGAGACCTGGAAGAAGCTCCTGGCTCCTGGCTCCTGGCTTCAGATCAGCTCAGCTCTGGCCATTGTGGCCATTTGGGCAGTGAACCAGAGGATGGAAGACCTTTCTCTCTGTCTCTTCCTCTTTCTGTCTGTAACTCTACCTCTCAAATATATAATAAAAATTTAAAAAAACAGAAGTCAGATTAGTCATTAACTTTGGAGAGCAAGAATGATATAGTGATAACGATGGGGCAAAATAGGGAATGCAGGGTGCTACTAATGTTTTATTTCTTGACCTGGGTGCTTGTAGTAATTCATCAAATTGTATAATTATGATCTGTGCATTTTCTGTATGTGTTATACAACATTTAAAAAGTACAGAAAACTAAAGAAAGGGAAGAAATGAAGAGCTAAATGCTTGATATTTATAGAGGAGTCAGAGACAGCCTTTTTGAGGGCTGTCCTAAAAGCAAGGCAAACGTTTTCTCCTGGTAGTGTTCTTGGGAATTAAATGGCTTCAGAAGTTCTCCAGTACAAACAAATTTTCTCTATAAGGTATTTATAGATAAATTACAGATTATTGTTCACAAGATCTAAGAGAAAGAGATGATGAGACCTAATAGCATGTAAAACAAAACATCAAGCGATATATTGCAGAAAGCTTTTTCTACCATCTTTGAGCTAAAGCGTGAAACTTGGAGATGGATCGCATGGTTAAGGATCTTCTCCATTCCACTTTCTAATTATTTTAGAAATCAATGGAACATTACCAGTGGTCCTATTTACTTACCTAAGCATAGCTGATAGTTCACAGGCCTTGCAAGACCTGAGGAAAACAGGCCTGTTACATAAACAGAAAATGTCTTTGTTTTACGTAAACATCTCCGAAGTCCCCAAATAATATTCACCTCCACAAGTATTTGATGACTCTAAATGTAACCAGCACCATGTCAGGCATTGTGGAGAAACACAAAAAAGAAGGCAGATTTCTGAGGAGCTAGAAACTCTAATGTAAAGACATAAGATTTATTTAAAACACAAGAGCAATAACAACTAGAGAATGATTCTGAGAGGATATGGTGGATGAGTTGTAGGAGTAGAGTTACTGAGAAAAAGATAGATGGGTATAATGAAGCTAGTTGATTAAAAGCTTTGAGTGTCACACTGAAAAGTCTGGACTTAAAACCATAGAAACTATTTTATCTGTATGCTACCTTCCTAAAAACAAAACAAACAAAAACCAGTGAGTTTATTCATTACGCTCACTTTAAATCACTTTAAGTGATTCCTAATTATTTTCTTGATTGATAATAAGTAATGTCAAATCTAGATACATAGTGGTATGTCTAGTTATACCACAAGTGTTTTGTAGAACATTCATATTGACTTCGATTATACCATCTGAAATAATTATGAAAATATTCCAAAGGTCCCCAACAATTCTGAATAAACCCTCAGCAATCTATCTATAGCTCAGACTGTCACTTGGGGCAATGAGTTGAATGAGATGTACTTTTTCAAGCATTAAAAGGTGTCAAATATTTAACATTGCATCTGGCACAGCAGGCTTTCTACAAGGATTTACTGAACTGGATTGTTAAATTACACCAACATATTGACCACAAAACTCATCTCTCTTATGGCTTGGTAGACTTTGATCATATCCCTCCCTCAAACTTTCTCCAAATTGAAAAAAACAACTAGAAGATCTCTCAATCCTTTTGATCAATTTAATTGAGTTTCTGGGGACTTTTATCAGCTGTTAGGTTTTTCTTGAGGAGCAGCTACCAGAATTTCCTCTCTTACTGTAGAAGCAAGTCTACTTTTGATCTTTTACATGGAGAAGATAAAGGTTTTGTGCTATTGTTTTTGACATATCCTAATGATGCCTACCATATTTTTAACCTTTGAAGATCACACTCACAATTGGATCTACTTCTCCATAAAATGATCAATAGTGATTTTTATTTCAATTATTTTACTCTAATAACCATATTGTATATGTATTATCTTAAGTCAGACACTAATGAAATGAATCTAGCCCTTGAGATGATCTCCACCAAGTATTCAGATAAATCTATAGTTACCTGGCTATTCCAGCTGAAGGAGACAGTTTAGATTCTAGAAGGTCCAATGTGTGTGTGTGTGTGTGTGTGTGTGAGAGAGAGAGAGAGAGAGAGAGAGGAAGAGAGAGAGGGAGAGAGAGGGAGAGCGAGGGAGAGCGAGGGAGAGCGAGGGAGAGAGAGAGAGAGAGAGAGAGAGAGATCCTATCTATCTGCTGGTTTACTCCCTAAATGCCCACATTAGCTGAAGCTGGGAGGCAGGAATACAATTTAGGTCTCCCATATGTGGTGGCAGAAACCCATTACTTGACCCATCTCTGCTGCCTCCTAGGGTCCACATTAGCAGAGATCTGGAGTCAGGGGCAAAGGTAGGATATTCAATCAAGGTAACTCTGATATTGGGACAAGGGCATCTTACCTAGTCTTAACTGCTAGGCCAAATGCCTGCCTCTCCTCTCACTTTTTATCATCAGCAACTGTGTCCCCACTGGGTAGACTTTTCTTTTTCCTTGGAGAACTTTGCTTATCTCTCTGCTATTTATCCCAACTTCTCTATCTTCTTTTCTGTATCCTGTTTAAAAAAGCTTTTAAATTGAGAGATGATACACATACATTTACATTGATTTCAAGGTCCCATTCTAGAGTCATAACTGAGAGCTCAGAGTCTATCATCTCATAAGCATGGATAGGTTTACTTTTGCCTAATTGTGTGACCTTACACAATTTATGCCTCTGACTGTTCTGCCCAATTAGGTGAGATCTTGAAATCTTCCTGCATTTTCTTCTTATCAGTTTGCCTTCACTGCTTTCAGATAAACTAGTGAGAAACCTGAATGCATTGCCCATTGAAGGGTGCATATTTTTATCTTTCTTCCTCTCCATCCAAGAGTTGCTGTAACAGCAGCTGTTTGTGTTGAAAAACTAAAATATAAAAATATGACCTACGTGGCCAAATCCCACAAGGCTGTTTACTTCCTTATTTATGAATCAGAATCTGTCAGCACAACTTAGAATTTTGACTGTCAGCAGATACTGCAATTAAATGTCCCTACAAAGCCAGCAGAGGGTGCACCAGGGCACTAGAAATTTACCCAAAATGTAGCAGTATTAATTTAATTCTAGTAGCCAGTCAACTTTTTATTTTCTTTTTTTTTTAATTTGTTACATGCTAAGACTAATATCCTCAAGAGTAACTTAAGTCAAATCTGGACTAAAATTCCTTCAGAGAATACTACAAGTATCCTGAAAATGAACGTCAGGAGAATGAGGAACACATGGTTAAACTTAGTCTATTCAAAATCTAGGTGGAATAGAACGAAATTATTTAGCTCTATGCTCTCTCTTTTGTAGAATTTCTACTATGGCCCTCCATCCTTTTTCCCCCTAAGTGGCCCTACGGAGGAATGAATGCTGAACTCCAGTTAAGAGAGCAACTCCATCCTAGTTTTGACTGTAATGATGTGACCTTGAGCAAGTCACTTCCCCCTCAAGGCCTATGTGTTCCCCAAGGGAATCAAACAAAATGGGCTCATATGACCCTTCACAACTCTAAAAAACCCACTTGATGTCAACTAATGTGAGGAGCCAGTATCCTTGTTTCTACTGCTCAAAAAGCCTAACACAGAAAGAATAAAGCACAGAAGAGAGAAAGCTGTGTTTAAATCCAGACAGAACTATTTTAATGCTATGCAAAGGGCAGGCAACTAAATGCCACTACAGACTTGTGAGAGTCCCATGCCATCACAGAACCCCTAGAGTACAGCTGTCCTGCTAATCCTTAGTCTATAAACATAGCTCTGTCCATTCTGAATGCCAAAAAGTCTTGGTCACCATTTGACTAAGGAAGTTGAATTCTGTCATCTTTTCACAAAATATCAATGTTCAGCAGCTAAGAATTTCTACTGGGCATTGAAAGAGAGCTAGAATCCTAGTTAATTATCGTTTAGCTGCAGTGTTTAAAGTTTCAAGTATGAGAAGCACGTCTGCTGATTCTCTTCTTTGATAAGAGGTTATATAAATTGGAGTGTGCTAGCAAGACATTTTAAGGCTCAGGGCAACTTTGCAATGTACATTGTACAAAAAAGTGTCAATCCTAACATTACAAAATGATCGTGAATGTGATGCCTCTATCAAGTGTACAACTTTGGGTGGGAGGTCAAAGTAGCACAAATCATGTTTACAGAGTAGTGGCAGTGTTTCTGGATGTGGTGGTAAATATAGAAGGCCTGAGTCTCTCCCTTCAAGGAACTTATTTGCACAACTTGCCCGCTTCCCCAAGAGGTATCTATTATTCTTTTCCTCAAAAGGATCTTCAGACCCTTCTCCTAACGTTCACATATAAGACAAAATATGGCAATCAAGACAATATTCCCATTATATGCACTAAGCTTTCTAGAATAAAGAGCTAGAAAAAAATAGAAAACAAACACCAAAGCTAATGGTTTGCTAATAAAGGCATAAACACCATAAAGCTTGCAAGAGAAAAAAAAAAAAACAAAAACAGAAAACAAAACAGAAAAAACTGCTCTTGGGAGACTACTACTTGGGAGACTACTACTGCTTCCATTGGTCAATGCCTGTTCTCTAGCAAGCAGTAGGGAAAATGCTGCACACCTACCCTTTCCACAGCACCCCCCGTCAACACATACACACCTCACTCAAGAGTCAGAACCAGCAAGCAAAGGGTGAGTTTTATTTCCATAGATTTTTTAAATTGCTGTTCAGAAGTTGTCTAGCAAGACAGCATATTTCTACCAGAATTCCTCAGGGGCGCTGATCCTCACCAGAACGCCTAGGACAATCAGTCTCAAATTGCAGGTAAGTGTGAACAAGCCCACGTTCTGGTCAGCGCACCAGAACCCCGCGCTGAAAAGACTGTTCCGAAGTTGTTTCAACGGGCGTGGAGCAGTTATTACAGCTGTTTACAGCTCCAACTCCAAAGGAGAGCTTGCTAGTGCTGGCATCAGCTCTGGACACGAAAAAACAAGCACCGCGGGCAGAGAACCTCCCCAGGAGCACCAGGGCCAAGCTTCGCCGTTAGTTGGCCAGGGGGGCAGCGCGGGCACCTCCTCGCCGCAGCCCGGGCGGGAGCGTCGCCAACTTTGCCCGAGGCAGCCCGTAGCCCGGAGCGGTGGGTGCATGCTAGAGTTTGCAAGGCAAGGAGGACCGGAGAGAGTCTAGGTGAGCTGGGCCGGGAACCGAGGACAACCTGCTGTGGGCAACCTCTCCCCGGCTCGCCGGCCCCCCTCCCCAGTGCTGCCCTCTCACTTGGCTCGAGGTGGCAAAGTCCTCCCCCGGCCCCGAGGTGGAAGGCCCTCGCCCTTCCCACAAGGGGAGGGGGCCCCCGCCGCCACCACCCCTACTAGGTGACTCACCTGGTGCCCGTCCTGGGAGTCGGGGGAGAGTGTGGTTTCTCCCGGTTCCAAAGGCTGCTGCTGAGGGGACGGCTGCCCGAGGTGGCGGGTGATGGGAGCGTCGGGGTCGAGGCCACCGGTGCTGCTCAGGGTGCCAGAGGTGCCCGCGCCGCCAAGGCGGGACTCGGCTCCGCGTTCCCGCCGCAACTCAGAGCGCAACTCTAGGTAGCAGCACAACGTCAGCAGGTGGAGGGCCAGCGAGAGGCCAAAGAAACCCAGGAAGAGTCGGCAGCTGTTCCCTTCGCCTGCCCGGGCAGGGGCCCCGCGACAGCCGCAGCCCTGGCTCCCTCGCTCCCTTGGCGCTGCCGCAGGCAGGGGTTCCCTGCGCTCAACCTCGGGGTAGCCCATGGCCTCCGGAGACACCTACTCTCTGAGGCCCGGGAGCCGCTGCGTCCGCCTCAGCCCTTCACGACCCCTGACAGGCGGCTACTGTCCTGCCATCGGCTGGGGGCTGCAGGGACCCGTTCCTGCGCGACGGTGGCTGGGCGGGACGGAGCAGGGAGCAGCCGCATGTGCAGCTCCACTCCGAGGGGTGGGAAAGGGAGGAGGAGGGGCGGGAGAGAGGGGCTGCTCTCGGCCCGCCGAGGGAATGAGGGAGGAGTGCCCGGCCGACCCCGCCCCGTCCCTCTAGGGGCTGCCGGGACGCCCAACCACAGGGCCCGCCAAGCCTCGGCGCCCCGCCCCCTGCCGTTCCGCCCGGGCCTCCAGCCGTGGGGCGGGGCCTGGGGGTGGGAGGGTTTGCCTCAGCCTGACGGCCCCACCCAGCTCGTCCCGCTTGCCCCGTTCCAGTTGGTGACTGCCGTTGTCCTTCAGTCCCGGACTCCGCCCCAATTTAACCCTTTAGCGCCAATCCGGGGGAGGGAAGAAGGGGGAGGCTAAGAATTTGGGAACCTTGGAAAGAAAGTAGAGCAAAGAAAAGGGGGCAGAAACCAGCATTAATAGAAATGTTTGCAATTAACTGCAGTTGTTAATAACATCATCCAGTACTTATCTGTTGCTTTCAATCTTCAAAGCGTTTAACAGACGTTAAACTAATTAAAACAGTTCTGGGTTTGGAATGAAACTATGCCTGCTGTGTTTGCAATCCAATGGCTCGCCAGAAGAAAAGGAGACCCAGGAGCCTGGGAGCCAGAGGGACTTTGAATCAGGCAGCCTCACTCCTCCAGTGAATCTGGGGACCTGCTCTAAGTCATGGAGAAGGGACTCACGCCAAGTGGAATTGAAGTGGCGTTGCCCCACAAAAGGTGAAACACTCTTCTGGGATTTCTTGATATGTTAATTAATTCAGCAAATATATATTGATCCCTTTACAACACAGCAAATGCTGTATGAGATAGTCTGTAGCCAGAATAGTTTTCTCTTCAGTGCTGCAGGAACATATGCCCTCAATGAGAAAATGGGGAAACTGAGGGCCAAAAGGAGGTGGATTTTTACAAGGATGGTCCATGGAATGGCCAGACAGTATTGGCATCTCTATGTGCAGGCAACTGTTCTGGCCTTTCCACCCCTCCCAGCCTTCCCTTGGAGTACTCCCTGGGGGAAGTTCAACAAGTCAGCCAAATGTTCCAGATGTACACTGCTGCAACTGCAGCATCTTCAACAGCTGCACCAATCGGAAACTGGTTCAGAGAAAAAAAAAAAGACAACTATCATAACAATAGACCCTGAAATGAAGGATGGAATGAATTACTTAAGTCAAAAGCCATCATTGACAGTCATTGACAGGAATTACTAGTCTCAGATTTTAGAGAGCTAAATGACCATAGCCAAATAAATACATTGGAGGGTACTTTCAAGAGTTGGTGGAAAATGGAATTAAAAGATGTTTATTTTCGTGCAAAAAAAAAAACTTTTGAAATCCATAAATAATTTTTTTCATGGTATACACTTTCCATGAACATTTTGAAGACTCCTTGTATGCATGGATTTCAGAATTCTTTTGCACCAAACTAAACTTATCTTTTAATTCCACAAACTTTTTTTGAAGTACGCTCATAGGTTCCATAGCCAGTATGCATTCTCATTCTGGTGTTTTTGACAAGTGAATAATTACCAATTTTATTGACTTGAAGCAGGCATTTTGAGTGCCATCAAGGAAACACATGAGGACCAGGAGCACTCATGGGTAGGCCTAAGACCTAGGCTCATGGTAGAAAGGAAAAACAGAAGGAAATAGAAAAGAAGATGAAAAGAGAAACAAAACAAAATCAAAAGTATGTGGTGGAGAAGTCAGCCCAAAGAGCAATAAGGCCACCAGCCTTTAATATATTATTCACAGACAATTTTTCTTCCATATTCTTTGTGGACGGTTTCCATATTTCAAAAACATCTCTTTTTAACTTCTACCCATGAAGTACAAAGTTTGCAAAGTATATCATCATCATATAGACAAGAGGGGTGGGGGAACATTTAACAACTGCTCTCAAGTCCTGCTTGTCCAAACCAGGAATTCTAGATACTAGGAAAACTGCCAGGCTGATTTACCTTAATTATCACAGCTCAGAATTATTGGGGAGAATGCTAGACCAGGAGTCATGAGACTTCATCTTGCCCACTAGTTTGCTAGGTCACTCTGAGCAAGCCACTGCTTTTTCTTAGCCTTTTCTCCAACAGTAAAATGAGGAATTTGAACTTTTAACAGCTATTTCATTGTGTTTTATCTGTGTTATCACTGGCTGTGTTGATTTTGTTGCACACATAGTTTAAAGAGGCTGACCCTTCTTCCTCTAAAATGAAAAGGGAATAAAATGCCAGCCCTCTCCTGGTGGTGGTCATGATGCTCAGGGGCCATACTGGCCTCAACTCAGCATGCTCTACCAGGCTTTAACAACTTGACTGAGACCCTGGATTGCACCATGGTCCTCAGAAGCCCCAGGAGTTGCATTGGACCTGAGGCTTCACTTTGGTTCCCCTGAGGAAGAACATATGCTTTTATATGCAATAGAAATGTTGGAATGGGGCAATCCAGTGAGGAATGGATGTGGTTATATTTTGAAGTGTTTTGAAGTGTTCCTTCAGTTTGTTTCTATGCTTCCATAAGTACCCTGTACCCTACAGCTCAGGCTTCAAAATGGCAGCCTGAAGTTCAGCCATATCCAGCTAATAGATACGGTATGTTTGGTCTACTATTGGCTAAAATTTTGGCTTTTAAAAAAAATCAGTTTCCAGCATTTAGAAGTCTGGAGATTTCACATTTTAAAAAAATCAAAATTTCCTGCATTTTTTATTTCAGAAAACATCAGAATACCTGTTAACATTGGATTCACAGCCCCATGTGGCTACCTTCAGTTAGAACTTCCCCCTTGAGACAAGCATGAGCAATGGAATTCCACACTGCCATCTCTAGCTCTTTCCTCTAGTCTCCAGTATTGTCCTTGTCACTCATTTACTTTACCTGTCTAACTCCATGTATTACAGGAGACAAGATATCAGCTCCTTAGCATAACCCATAAGCTGCATCTCCAACATTACCTTCTACCCTCCTACATGATAGCCACGCTCCCACACTATTAAATCCACTGATCCTTCTCATACCCCCATGCCTTTACACAGGCTGATTTCTTTGCCAGGTCTGCCCCTGCCTCTGAAACCTGATAAGTTCTTCAAGAATCAACTCACACGTTCTCTCTGATATAGTCACACAACCCACTGCAAACAGATTTTCTTTAATGCTTTCAGTGCACCCTGAGCATTCTTCAATGATATCACTTACTATTTTTGAGTGTTTCACACAGCTTTCTCACCACTTAACTGTGAGCTCTTTGATGGTAAGAACTATGCCCGTTCCATTTTGGTATACCCAGCACTTAGCATAGCGCCTACCACATTGTAGGCACCAGTATTGTTTGTCAAATGAAGAGGACATGAAGTTGGCCACAGTAAGCTAGACTATCTAGAATTCCTAAAAGGGAAATGGACCAAGGGATGATTTTCAGTACAGTTAAGAAGCACTACCCTGGGACCAGTGTCTGGACATACCGCTTGCTGTGTCTGCATTCCATATTGGAATGTGGATTCTAGTCCATCTGTTCTGTTCCACTTCCTACCCAGCTCCCTGCTAATGCACCAGGGAAAACAGCAGATGATGGCCCAAGTACATGGGACCCTAATACATATGTGGGAGACCCAGGTGGAATTCCAGACTCCCGTTTTAGGCATATTGCTGTCACTTGAGAAGTGAACCAGCAGATGGAGGATCTCTCTCTCTCTCTTCTCTCTCTCTCTCTCTCTCTCTCTCTCTCTCTCTCATTCTGCCTTTCAAATAAATAAATTAAAAGCTCTTTAAAAAAAAGTACTACCTGAGTACATAGCTAAATAACACATGTTAAGATACAAAGAAAATAGAACCAAATGACATTTGTGTGATTAACCTCTTATTTGTGCTACTGTGACAGTTGCAGATAATCTAGAAAAATTTTTAAAAAATCACAAATTCAAACATCATTGCTTTGTAGTATCTCACTGCCCTTTCTCTTCCCTCAAGCTTCTCTCCCTACTTTTGTTTGTCGGGGCCTAATATCAAAATAATACTGGTTGACTACCCCTGAATAATAAATATGCAAAACAAGTTGTCCATCTCTGAATCCCCACCAACTGAGTGGAATATGCTAAGAAATTAAGTAGGATGGAGCCAGTGTTGCCACACAGTAGCTTAACCCACGACCTGCAATGTTATCTGAAATGAGCACCAGTTTGAGTTCCAGCACCTCTACTTCTGATCCAGCTCCCTGGTAATGTGCCTGGGAAAGCAGTGAAGATGGCCCAAGTGCTTGGGCCCCTGCCACCCATATGGAAGATCCGGATGGAGTTCCAGGGTCCTGGCTTCAGCCTGTCCCAGCCTCAGCTGTTGTCACCATTGGAAATGAAGCAATAGATGCAAGATCTCTCTCTCCTCCTCTTTCTCTCTCTGTAACTCTGCCTTTCAAATAAATAAATAAATAAATAAATAAATCTTTAAAAAAAAAAAACTTGGGTAGGGACTGATTTTAAGTACATCTTAGCTCTCGTTAATGCACAGAACAAATAATTGACGTAGAGATCAGAGAGGTGAATCTCTGACCCATGTAGTATTAAAGCAGATACTTGGGAAGAACATAAACTACAGACTTAGATCCTGGTTTGAATCCCAAGTTGTTCCTTCACCAGCTGTGACTTAGGAAGAGTGATTTTCTTGATTTTACTCATCATATAGAATCTGAGTTTTCTCATCTGTAAAATGGAGATGGCAATTATATAGTTTGTAAAATAACTGTACTCAAACAGGATGTATAAAAAAGGGAAAACTTTCCTTCTGTCCTGTGAGAGTTCAACAATGGAGTCTATGAAACAAACCAACAGGTGGCAGATTAACAGGAGAAAAAGATCCTCAGATTTGTTGTATGCTTGGTGACATCACATCCAAGGAAAGGGAATACTCCAAAACCCAGTGAGGTCTAGAAGCTTATGTATCTTCATAGGAAGATGGGGAGGGGAGATGTAGGCAACTGGATTATTTTGGGCAAAAATGAATGGGCCCTCAGAGGAATAGGTGACAGACAGTGACAAAGCTAATCTGGGTGTGGTGTGAGCCTCCACTCTCCTATCCTGTGATATGAGTTTAATCTTCCCTGGTTGATGAGATTCCTAATTGTGTTCCTTTTGGAGGATTTCTATTTACCCAGATAAGGGAAGTTCAGAGAAAGCTGCTGCCTGAATTTGCTCTTCCCCAAATACCCTCAGCTTGAAGTCCAAAGCAGCATATTTTGAGGTGACAACTCCTGGAGTTCTTCAGACGCTATAAGTCAAAATGTCTTGCACATAATAAATGCACAGTGAATATTATCTCCACTATGAAGACTTCCATCAAAAGGCTATAAGAGAACAAACATGCAGAACTACTCAAGAATGTGGCAGAAACATAGAAAGGCTCTTATATACTTTACCTTCATCAAATACTGGCCCCCTTTATGTCATTCTTAAATCAAGATAGGACCTATATATGTTCTCAGTCCTTCCCTTGACTGGTTGGCTCATATATCCAACTTCTCCATTTTCACTTGAATGTTGAGTAGATGCCTCAAACTCAACATAATCAAAAGCAACCCCAAATGTATACATCTTTGTTCTTCTGCACCTCAGCAAATGACAACTCCATCCTCCTATTGCTCAGGGCAAAAACTTTCAGGTGATCTTGGAAAGAAATTCCTTGAGCACCCCACACCCAATCTGTTAGCAAACACTGTCAGATCTGCATTTAAAGATATCTGGGGGTAGTCTTTTCCCTAGCAGTTAAGATGCCACTTGACATGCCTGCATCCCATTTGTAGTACCTGGATTCCAGTTCCAACTCTGACTCCCGATTCCAGCTTCCTGCTTATGTTTTTGGAAGGCAGCAGGTGATGGCTCAAGTAATTGTGTCCCTGCCATCAACTGAGAGGCTCAGATAAAGCTCCCAGCTATTACAGGCACTTGGGAGAGTAAACCAGAGAATGGAAGTGCGCTCTCTCTCTCTCTCTAAAATAAAATAAATAAGTAAATATTTTTTTTAAAAAAAAACTAGATTCAGAACTTGACCGTTTCTCACCACCTCCCTATTATCACTCTGGTCCAAGCCCCTTGCCCTCTCACCTGGATAACTACTAGACCACCACACACTTCTGCCAGGTCTCTCAGTCTTTGTCCTTGCCATTTGTCTGTTTCCTATCCTGCAGTCAGAGACATTCTGTTGAAATGTTGTTAGAACCTGTTATTCCTCTGTTCCAAGTCCTCCAGTGGCTATCTGTCACTCTGGGAGCCCTAGCCTTAGCCTACAAGGTCTTGCATGACCTGACTGCCAGCCACTTCCCAGGGCTCCTCTCCTATCACTACTTTCCTCTTTGCTCACTCTGCTCCAGACATGCTTGGATCTCAGCTGTTCCTTGGACCTGCAAAGCATGCTCCTGTCTAAGGGTCTTTTTACTTGCATGTCATTCTGTCTGAAATGCTATGCCTCCTTACTTCTTCTAAACTTCTTTCTTCTTAATTGTTACCTCATCAGAGAACCTTTCCTTGACCAATTTCCCATCACTTTCTTTCCCCTTATTTTGTTGACTTTTTCTTCTTAGCACCTAGCACAGTCTGACATGTTATATATTTCTTTGTTGATTGTGCAACTGCCCTGAAGCCACAACCAGAATATCATTGCCGTGAGAACAGATATTTTTGTCTGCTTTGTTCGCTGTTTTATTTAAAGGCCCAAGAATAGTACTTGGCACCAAAAAGAAGGCTTTCAGTAATGTTTGTTGATGGAATGAATGAATTCCTCTGCTAGTAGGAGGAGAGAGGCAGGAGAACTGCTCCAATGTGTCACCAGACAGGCGAGGGCTTTTCTCCCTCTCCTTTTGAATGAGGCAACTCCCCCAGAGAAGGATGCTCAGGATCACACAGCCGACTAGAGATCAGAGAAGGAAGGGAAACACTGGTTGAACATTTATCTCCTGGGTGCCAGCCTTCCATGCTAATATCTTCATGAGTTTAGCTTCAGCCACGTTTCACCATTGAGGAGATTCAGAGAGACTAAATGACTGGCTCAAATTCACACAACAACTAAAGTAGTTGAGTCTGAACTTGAATCCAGGTTTGAATGGTTCAAAAATGTCATGCTCTGTTCTCAGATTTACCTCTCAGCTGCTAATAGATCCAAAATTCAGCTTCAGAGGCGGTGAGATTCCTGGAGTGGCAAGAATGCTAAAAAAGCTGGAAGTCAGGGTTTCTTCTCCTTCCTGCCTGGGAGCTGCCACCACCACCTTTTTGCCCCAACTCCCAGGCCACTGTTAATGCTGTGGTTAGATGAATGTGCTTAATTCTGGGTCCTATCAGCTCATTCTCTTGCACAGGATTCCTGAATAATTTCCCATTGGCTATAGATAGAACAGTAGTCTAACTCCTTAGCCTGATGCCCAAGGTCCTCCCATCTAGTTCATGGCTATGCTGCTGCTAGGCCTCCACAAACCCCTGCCTCTGAATAACTGCACTGCTCATTGTCCAGGAGTCAACACATATATTCCTGCCTCTTTGCTGACATCACTCCCTTTCTTCTTTTTATTTTCCTTTCCCTTCCTCTTTGCCTATTTGAAATTGGCACATTCAAGGCCTAGTGCAAGTCCCTCCTCCCCTCGCCCCCCTCTGATGCCACACCGACCCTGCCTGCACACAGTGCAGTCCACCAGGACATCTTGCCTGTACAACTCATCTGACACTCAGAGCGTGTCACTCACACTCGCTAATTCCATCCTGCGTGAAGCTCTCATTTCCCTAGCTTATAGCCAATGCACCCCGAAGGACAAGACCCTGTCTGTCTTAGCCTCCACAGGGTCTACCTCAAGCGGATGCTTACCAAATCCTTGTTAATGGATTAAAGACTGTAGAGATGAATTTTAAGCAGGGGTTTGAAGGCAGAGGTTTGACAGAGAGAAGACAGCTGCTCGAGGTGGAAAGCAAAGTAAAATAAAATGTTGAGCACATTTATATAGCAAGGCTGCCAGGAGTATGCAAAAAAAAAATTTCAAAACACACATTGAAGGAAGGGGGAAGAACAGCAAATCTGTTACTTGCTATAGGAAATAACTATAGCCATGACTGGCATAGAAATGTTTGCAGAAATCCATGAAGCGGTGATAAAGAGAAATTCTTCTTGATGAAAGGGAGCAAGATGGCACAACATTAGCATGGAATATTCATTTTTGCAATAAGGTCTTTGGCTACTCACGGGTGGCTGAGCATATGGGAAGGCTCTCACTCCATGAGAGGCACTTTTCATTCAACAATAGAAGACTTGGCTGCTGGAAGAAAGTCTTTTACATCTGTGTCCTCTGCAATTATGTGTGAGTCCCTCTACTCAGGCCACTGAGTGGCCTGGAAACACATACCACATATTCCATGTGTGTATCACATAGCGAGATCATAGATTTCAGTTTGGGAAGAGTAGGGCTTTAAGAAAAATCGTTGGCAGTGTTTTTGCAGATTCTCGCATCCTCCAAACAACTTAGTGTGATGGATATGGTGGTCACTTGACCTCATTTACAGAAGCAAGTGAAGCTCAGAGAGGTAGAATGACTTATCCAAGATCACACAGAAAATATCGCTGACTCTTAATTTGGGTGTTTTTTTTCCTGATAGAACTGTCGCATTTATCCATCATACTTTTGTTTACTTAGTTGATCTGGCTAAAGAGCTTCATGACCATGCCCACAATCTGCATTTCTTAATCATGAGAATTAGGAAACAGACCTCAAGGATCTGAGCCCTGCGAAGTCAGGCACTCTTCAGAATGTGATTTTGGTTCTATAATAAGCAACCTATGATAGGGTTTGGAAGAATGTGGAGTTATAATGGCTTTCCCCACATCACCCCAGCCCCTCCCAACTAGATTACCTTGAGGGAGTACTGTTGACTTTGGTTGTTTAAAGCATCATGGCCATTTAGCAGGCATTCACAGAGTATCTGCTATGTGTCAGACATAGCTCAAAGTGGTGGGTATACACTAGAGGGCAAAAATGAAGGATTAATGCAATGTATAATTAGAACAGATATTTTTGAAAAACAAATAACTCTGTTCTCACAAATTCCACATAACAACACAGTGCCTTTAAATGGCCTTGTCTCTCCTCCTACGACACCTCTGAGTTGGACCAGACACAGACACATTCCGATGTCCTTAAAGTTTTAGGGTCTCAAAACATTGACCAAAAGATACAGCTTGGGCCAGTTCAAAGACTTTCCTTAAAATAATTCTGAAAACAAACAGCCCTGGGCTAAGAAATGCTAGGTAAACAGCCTATTGTTAGAATTTAAGTAACCTTCTTATCTGCTTAGCACTTGCTGAGTAAAAGCCCAGGAAAGGATTCTACAAAGTACCTGTGGCTTCTGGAAGAATGGAAATCATGAAAGCCTAGGTCTAAGGTGAGCAGTCAATGCCTAAAGACAAGCTCTCAGGTGAACTGAAGATTAAGGACATCAGTGTCTCATATTTTTACACATGTGTACACACATATTTTCATTATATACATGTGTGTGCTTGTATGTATAATAGAATTAGGATGAGTAAGAGGAGATATGGCAGGATTGTTAAAATGTGAACCATTATACAAACGCTAAGATACCAGCTACCTTGAGTACCTACTATGTGTCAGGCATTGTGCTGAACAAAAAAAATTACATTATGTTTATCTCATTTGATCTTCAGGAACAACCTTGCAAGGTACAGTTTTTTTTTTCTGCATGTTAGAATAAAAAATAAGCCTAGAGAAAAGTGAAGTGATGTTTCTGACATAGTAAATTGTAGTATGGAGATTCAAATCCAGACCTAGCCTGATGTAAAAGGCCACCTTCTTTCCATCATACCATGATGAACTATTTACTTTCCACACTTAGAAAGCCAAGGAATAGGGAGTTTTCTGTTACTTGAAGCTGGAATCTATTCAGTATTTGATATGGATACCCCTTCCTTATCCCAATATGATCTTAGAGTCTAGTGGGAAGATAAGATACTGTAACTAAGACAAATTCGATCTTAAAAATCCTGAAACTAAATAAAAGAATTCTAGCAGAAGGCCGGCGCCACGGCTCACTAGGCTAATCCTCCGCCTTGAGGCACCGGCACACCGGGTTCTAGTCCCGGTCGGGGCGCCGGATTCTATCCCGGTTGCCCCTCTTCCAGGCCAGCTCTCTGCTGTGGCCTGGGAGTGCAGTGGAGGATGGCCCAAGTGCTTGGGTCCTGCCCCCCATGGGAGACCAGGAGAAGCACCTGGCTCCTGCCATCGGATCAGCGTGGTGCGCCGGCCGCAGCGCACCGGCCGCGGCTGCCATTGGAGGGTGAACCAACGGAAAAGGAAGACCTTTCTCTCTGTCTCTCTCTCTCACTGTCCACTCTGCTTGTCAAAAAAAAAAAAAAAAAAGAATTCTAGCAGAAGAAAATGCAGACCCAGTAGATTACATGAGGTAGAGTAAAGAGAAATGATGGGGTGCCTAGTGGTAGAAGGGATCTGCTACCACCAAAGAACAGCCTCAGTAGTAGTTTTGCAGTGGACCTAGTATTGAATCTTTCATTTGTCCACTCATTACTTCATTAATTTATCCATCCACTTTTCAAAGTGTTTTTGAGCTCTGGGAATAGGCACTCGTAGTTCATACAACTTCCATGAACTGTGTGAACAAATGAATAAACACCCAGGAGGCGAAATTCAGAGTACCATAGACTTACAGCAGTCTTGACTGTCATCTTATTTTTTTTCACACAAGTTCAGTTTGATCATTTTAGGGACTTTGTTTTTCCTGTGGACTCTATGTTCAATTAACGCTGGGAATAGAGGCTTTGCTTGACTGAAATGTGCCTTACAGCAAAAGCCACTATAGAGTAAACTTCCACAAACTAACTCCTTTGCAAAGAGACTGGAAGCTAAGCTTTACCTAGCAACAGAAAACAGAATCCAAAGAAGCAGGAGTTCATACTTTAGAGAAAGAATCTGCCCTTATGAATGTGCCAAATTGCTTGGGAAAGGAGACAACCGCTGAGAGGAAGGAGCTGGCACCCCAGAGAAGTTACATGATCAGGGTGACACTAGTACTCACTAGAACTTGGACCCTTGAGTTCAAAGGCCTTGGCCCCGGAAAACCAGGTGTAGCACCTCAAGTTTAGCAGAGTTCCACTGTAGCCCCCAAAGTTCACTCTCATGCTCAGTTTCTGTTGCTCATTCAAGAGGTCAGAACTGGAAGGCCCTTTGGAGACCACTTAGTCAAACATAACCAAAGCACAGAAAGCCTAAGAACCTTACCTTTAAGTTAATGGACGAGCAAAAGTACAACAAATGCTTATCTATGGATAAGAGCCATCTGTGTTATTCTCAGTTTTCTGCAACTTGTGAAACTGTTAAATACCTCAATGCCAAAGAAAGACACAGATAACCCAGAAGAGTGCACACATCAGAACATCCAGTAATCTCTTTTACCATTCAGTCTTTCATAATTTGCCTTGACGCTTAGAAAGAGCTATTGCATTCAGACTGCTTTAAGGTCAGGAGTCCCCATAACCCTTGGGGCCCAGATTAGGGAGACACTCCAGGGGTTGGACTAAGAAAACTGCTGGAAGTGTAATTTGACACCTAAAAGAGAATTAGCAATGCCCGTGATGGATTAAAGGAACCCAGGGTGGCTTTTCCAAAGCCTCAGGAGCAAGGAAATCTGACAAGTGTAGAGATCCACCCCTAAGACTGAAAGCAGCTGGTGATGGCTTGAGAAGGTTTGTGTAAAGGAAAACACATGTCTCCCTTTGCTACTCTATCTTGCAGAGCTGGGCTCAGGACATCTGGTTGAAATACAACACCTTGATTCTTGCCTGGCAACAAAGTACAAGTAAATACAATCCCCATGAGCAGGCTCACTGGGAAATTTCAGGAACACATTAGGAAGGACTGTGAATTCCAATTTTTCCAGCACTTCATGTATTGTGTAACTGATTTTCTATTAAGTGCCTGTACACCTTTGAGTTTTATGTATGTCTGAAAATCAGTAGAAATCCAAACCCTAAAAGCACACTGGAGTCTTTCCATTGATGGTTTTTCTCTACTCTTCCGCCGCATTTGACAGCTTCTTCTCATTGACTAGCTTGGTGATACCTGGCACCCCGGCATCGCCCATGTATTGTGGAAGAGCAACATGTGGCTAAGGGTAATCTGAGCGCTTTTGTAGTCATCCCTCCCTTTTTTTCCCAGCTCTCTAGCAACAACCTACACCATTAAGCAGGCAGATAAGTTGTAAAACACACAATTCATACACACACAAAACAGGGAGTTTTTTTTTTTTAAATAAACATATCACACTAGGAGTCAGGAACCATCAATTCTAATCCCAGATCTAAGATTTCTTCTGATTTCTAGATGGTGTAATTTAGCACATTCAATTATGCTGGTACTAAAGAGCAATAATGAGATACCATTTTATTATTATTAACGTAGCAAAAAAATTTCAAGCACATGTTGGTTTGACTCAGAGGGAGAGAATGGAAAGCTACTCCCATACAGATCCAGTAGCACGACAAATTAGAACAATTTTTTGGAAGGGTAATTTGGCAACACTCGTATATACCATAAGTCATAAAGATATTCATACCCTTTTACATGTTAATTCCACTTTTGAGATTTTGTTATTAAGAAAACCACTCAAGCCGGTGCCGCGGCTCACTAGGCTAATCCTCCGCCTGCGGTGCTGGCACACCAGGTTCTAGTCCCGGTCGGGGCGCCGGATTCTATCCCGGTTGCCCCTCTTCCAGGCCAGCTCTCTGCTGTGGCCTGGGAGTGCAGTGGAGGATGGCCCAAGTGCTTGGGCCCTGCACCCCATGGGAGACCAGGAGAAGCACCTGGCTCCTGCCTTCGGATCAGCGCAGTGCACCAGCCGCAGTACACCAGCCGCGGCGGCCATTGGAGGGTGAACCAACGGCAAAGGAGGACCTTTCTCTCTCTCTCTCTCACTGTCCACTCTCCCTGTCAAAAAAAAAAAAAAAAACCACTCAAAAGAAGTATAAAAGTATGTGTACAAAAATTTTATAATGCCATTAGATTCATCTCCAAAAATCAGTAATTGCCAAATGTCTGACAAAATGCATAGTGTAGTGAATTAAGACATAAACATTACATAGAATATTACATAGACAATAAAAATCATAGTTCTGAGGATTGTAGTAAACATAGAAAAGCCCAAGAACCCAAGATCAATAAATTTGAGACAAAAATTAGAATACACAATTTTGTAGACATTTTCCTTGGAACTATATAAAATTATATCTCCAGATAAAGATCACAAGATATGCATAAAAATTATGCCTCATCATAAGATTACAGATAAAAATATTTCCTTTTGCTTTTCTTTTTTTAAAGGACTTATTTGTTTCAAAGGCAGAACAACAGAGAGAGACAGCTACGTACTCACACACACACATAAACACACACACACAGATTCTCCATCTGCTGGTTCACTCCCCAAATAGTTGCAATGACTAGGGATGAGCCAGGCTGAAGCCAGGAGCCAGGAACTCCATCCTGGTCTCTGACAAGGGTGGCAGGGACCCAAGCATTTGGGCCATGTTCTATTGTCTTCCTGGGTACATTAGCAAGGGAGTTGGATTAGAAGCAGAGCTGCCAGGACTCAAACTAGCACTCAGATATGGGATGCTGGCGTCACAGGCGGCGGTTTAACTCACTGTGCCACAACACCGGCTCTCCTTTTATTTTTTTTCTTTCATAAGATACAGCTACTAAAATAAGTTAAAAATACATTTAAAACAAATAAATCAGTGAAACAAGTGCTGGTCTAAGACCTAGAAGCCCAATATTAGAATCTCTTCTCCCTGTGGACTGCCCTTCCAGATCTACTAGCTCCTGTCATCTGCTTCTAATCCTGGAGGAGAGAAAGGGAGAAAAAAACGGGCGTTGCTAAAGGAGAAGTACCCAAGAAAATGTGCCTGTGACATCCAGAAGACGTATTGTCGCTGAATCCCTCCGCTCAGGGATTGTACTGAACGGGTTGAGCATTCCAACAGGCTACAGTGCCTTCCGTGCTTCCATTTAAGTTTATTTTACAGTAAAAAATATTTGCTTTCAGTGATTGAGAGAATAAATATTTCTTTTCTGGAGGGCATAATAGTTACTTTTTATTTCCTTAAATGTTAGTTTGAAGAGACGACATAACAACAATAAAGAACACTTTAAAATCATAACATCTGTAATTCTATCATGGGAAGTTTTCCCTCTCTGAGTGTGACCGTCAATGGGCATGAATGAATTTTATATATTTGCAATTACATGTCATTTTGAATTTTATGTTTTCCCTTACCATTATATCATAAGCATGTTTTTATCCCCATAGTCTTCATAGTTATTTCAATTACTGCATATTCATGCTGTTGATGGATCATCATTTATTCAACCATATCCTTGATGTTGGTCATCCTAGGTTGTGCCCAATTTTTTGCTATACTTTCATTTCATTCCGATGAAAAGGAAAGAGTTCTTTATAAGAGTATTGTGTAGCTGATTAAGGTAAAAGCCTTCCAATCCTTTTTTGAAAGCCCATGCTTGATTTCACAATATTCTAGACAAGCGATTATCCATTTAGATGGCTCTCAGAGTGGGCAGCCAACATACAGGTTTTGGAGAGTTCTGACATTCAGAATAAAGCTGCTGTTGGGCTTTGCCTTGTTCTGTCACTGGGTATACAGGGGGAAAGTCACACTTATTGCATAGACCAGAAGAAAAACATTAAACTTGCTTTTCTAGGCCAGAGGTTTAGGTAGATTTGGGTTCATTTAGGTATATCCCAGCTCTAGCCCTTACTGTGTGTGTGGTTGGCACACTCCTCCTATCCTCAGCCCTTCATCTGTAAATGAAGTATTGGACAAGATGATGTTAAAGTCCTCTGTAATTTTAATTCAATCTCTATTTACTCACTGGTCTGCTCTGCAATCTTGTTGACTTCTGTCTTAACCAATTCAAACATTATTCACTTCCCAAAGCCCCTGATCTGCTTTCTTCTCCCTCAGTCTCAGGAAATGACCTTGATTTCACCTCATACATCACTGAGACTCTCAAGTCATCCTCAAGTAGCATAAACTACCTCAACTTCCTCCCTCACTCAGTCTCTTCTGCTTCTTTCCTATGTCGGAGAAAGAAATTTGTTCTATTCCAAGCTTTTAATCCCAACTCCTCCTTCTACTGTAGACTGTGCTCCATTAATTATAACCTGTCAACAACATTTTCAATCTCTCCCTCTTTTCTGCTTCCTTCCTCTGTCTATACATGTACTCAAATATATCTCATTCCAAAAAACCCTCCCTGGATCCAGCCACCACTCCATGATTTTATCCTTCCCCTTCCTTTAGCCACCAAACTAAAAACCAGTCATTTCCTCTCCAAGGTCACCAGTATCAGTTTAATGTCACTTATTCTCTTCCATTACTTCTCTGCTGACTAATTCTGTTACCTTTGCTTGGGCCTCTTTCCCCATTTCCAAAGTGTAGGCAATTCGGAAACAGTGGGGAAGTAGGATATAAGATCATATGCACACTTGCTAAAACATGTGTATGAAAAACCTGGGAGGAAGCAATATTTCAAAATGATATAAGGGCTGGCGCTGTGGAGTAGTAGATAAAGCCACCGCCTACAGTGCCAGCATCCCATATGGGTGCTGGTTTGAGTCCTGGCTGCACTTCTGATCCCACTCTCTGCTAAGCCCTGGGAAAGCAGTAGAAGATGGCCCAAGTCCTTAGGCCCCTGCACCTGCATGGGAGACCTGGAAGAAGCTCCTGGCTCCTGGCTTCGGACTGGCACAGCTCCAGCCATTACAGCCAATTGGGGCGTGAACCAGCGGTTGGAAGCCCTCTGTCTCTCTCTGCCTCTCCTTCTCTCTGTGTGTAACTCTGCCTTTCAAATAAATAAATAATTTTTAAATTATATAATGGCTGATTTAGGTGGTCAGATTTTTGTGAATACTTTTTTTTCACTTTCCATATGTCCTATAATACAGTTATATTACTTTCATAACAAAAAGTAGTTTTTAAAAGAAAAATAAATAAATAAATTGGATGTTATGACAAATTCTACCCTTGTTACTCTCAGTTTTCCTCTCTTTCCTCTCTTGCTCCCTTGGAAATGTCACCTATTCATGCACATCCAATTATACCCTCCATGACAATGACTCCCACGTCTATCTCTTTAGTCTCTGCTCCTCTCCTGGAATTCCAGACACCTGCTAGGGACTACTTACCATCCGGCAAGACTTGCTACTCCCTCACATTCAATACTAGCTCTTTTATCTGAGACATTAACATGAAACCTTAACATATTCATAACATTGGCCATTTCTTTACTCTCCAAACTAACAGGTGAGCCCCTTTCACTCTAGGACAAACCAAGCCACCATCTCTTAACTGTATAACTGCAACAGCCTTCTAACTGGCCCTTCACTTTCTTCATTGTTCTGCTCATACACCAACGTGTATGATCTGCTTACAATAAAAAGCAGCTTGTGATACTCCCCTGTTTAAACCCCTCCGATGATTTCTATCTCAATCAGAATAAAATCCAAACTCTTTCCACTGTCTGCAAGGGATTTCTGAGCTCATCTCCTTTCCCTGGTGGTATCCTCTGCTTTTAACTGCCTTCTTTTTTGTTCCGCCCTCCCCACCCACAACAAGTGTGCCCAACTTCTTTTTTGCTTTAGGGCTGTCTCATCTACCATTACCTCTGCATAGACCACCTCATTCTTCCACCCTTGCTACCTGAGAGAGACTCTCTCCACATCATGGCCTGTCTTGATCCGTTCAGATAGCTGAAACAAAATACATTAGACTGGGTGTCTTATAGGCAATAGAAATTGACTTCTTCAAATTCTGGAGGCTAGGAAGTTTAAGGTCAAGGTCCTGGCAGATTTGGTGTCTGGTGAATGCCTGTTTCTCATTGATGGTGCCTTCTTGCTGCATCCAAAAACAATTAGAAAGGGCAAGGCAGTCCTGTTTGGCCTCTTTTTCGAAAGGGCACAAATCATATTTCCAAGCGCCCTTGCGTCATACCTAAGCACCTCTCAAAACCCCACCTCCTAATACTACCACATTAGGGATTAGGTTGGAGTCTATGAATTCTGGCGAGCACACAAGCACTCAGACCAAGCAGTAAGAACTTCTTCCTGCTCATCCTTCAGCTCTCAACCTCAACATAATCTCCTTAGCGAGGCCTCTCCAAATCACTCTGTGGAAACGAGGCCCATCCAAATTGTTAGTTATTTTAGCACCTTGTCCATTTCCTCCAGAGCATTCAACAACACCTGCAATTTCAATTATTTGCTTGCTTTCTGGTTTAACATTAGTCTCCATTACTGGATTGTAAATTCCATGGGGTGGAGACTGTTTATATTTTGTCCGTTACCACATAATCCAGAGTCTGGAATTATGGTTGACATGTTGGCTCTCAGTAAATCCATGTCAAGTAATTTTTTTTCTGAATCTTATTAACTATATAAAATATTCCAGATTAAATTACTTGATTCTTTCAGGGTGCTTTAAGAATTTTTTTAAAAGATTTATTTATTTGTTTGAAAGGCAGAGTTACAGAGAGTCAGAGGCAGAGACAGAGAAATGTCTTCCATCTGCTGGTTCACTCCCCAGATGGCTGCAATGGCTGGAGCTGTGCCAATCTGAAGCCAGGAGCCAGGAGCTTCTTCCAGGTCTCCCACGTGGGTGCAGGGGTCCAAGGACTTGGGCCATCTTCTACTGCTTTCCCAGGCCATAGCAGAGAGCTGGATAGGAAGTGGAGTTGCCGGCGTCCATATGGGGTGCTGGCACTGCAGGCCAGGGCTTTAGCCGTGCCAGCCCCAGTACAAAAAAATTTTAAATAAACTTTTGAGGGGACAGCATTGTGATGTTGCTGGTAAAGCTGCTGCTTGCAACCGTGTCATCACTTATGGGCTCCGGTTCACATCCCGGCTGCTCCACTTCTGATCCAGATCCCTGCTAATGGTCTGGAAAAAGCAGCAAAAGATGGCCCAAGTGTTTGGGCTCCTGCACCTATATGGGAGACCTGGAAGAAGCTCCTGGCTCCTGGCTTCAGATGGGCTTGGCTCTAGCCGTTGTGGCCATTTGGGGAGTGAACCAGCGGATGGAAGACTGACCTCTGTCTCTGTGTCTCTACCTCTCTCTGTAACTCTGTCTTTCAAATAAATAAAATAAATCATTTTAAAAAAAGATACATAAATAGATAAAATAAATCATTAAAAAGATATATAAAGTTCCATCACCACAAAGATATTTCATATTTTTCCTTTAAAAGCACACTAACATCTTCCCCCTCATCCCTGCTCTACCTCATCTCTAAGCCCTAGCAACCACCACCTGTTCTCCATTTCTATAGTTCAATCATTTTAAGAATGTTATGTAAATGAAACAACAGTTAACCTTGTGGAGTTAGCTTTGCATTTAGCATATTTCCCTGGAGATTTTCCTAAGCCATTGTGTGTATCAGTAATTTGTGCTTTTTTTTTTATTGCTAAGAGTGTTCCATGGCATGGATGCATGTTTTTTAGCCATTCCTCTGCCTTAGATTATCTGGGTTGTTTCCAGTTTTTTATTGTTGCGAATAAAGCTTACATAAACATTTATGTCCAAGAGTACTTTAGAAAGTTCACAGAAATGGAATTACAAGATAAACTTATTTGGGTGCAAAAAGCTTTTTGAAAGCTGTGCAGTTTTGTCCATACAACACATTTTTGTATAAAGCTTTTGAAGACCCCTCTTGCAAGATTTTGTGTCAACATAAATTGTCAATTCTCAGGAGCAGATGTTTAGCCTAGCAGATTCTAGATTCAGCTCTAGTTCCTGACTCTAGTTTCTTGCCAATGCAGAGGCTGGGAGGCAGTGGTGATGGCTCAAATCATTGGGTTCCTGCCACCCACCTGGGAAACCTGAATTATGTCCCTGGCTCCTGGCTCTAGCCCCAGTCCAGCCCTGGCTCTTGTGCAAATCTGGGGAGTGAACCAGCAGATGGAAGACCTCTCTCTCTCTCTGCCTCTGCCTCTGCCTTTCTGTAATTCTGACTTTTAAATGAATAAATAAATCTTAAAAAAAAACCAGAGTGGCTATGCCATTTTATTTACCTACCAGCTGCATAACTGATACTTTTTTCTTCTCATACTAGCCAGCATTTGGTGTTGTCACTTTTGTATTTTCACTGTTCTGGTAGGTATGTGGTGATAGTTCATTGTGCCAAAAGCATATGGTAATTTTCGTTGTCCCACTGGCTAAATGATGTTGACATGATTTCGTGAACTTATTTGCCATCTGTATATATTGTTAGTTTCTTCATGTCCTTTGCCCATTTTCTAATTGGATTGCTTTTTTATTGTCGAATTTTCAGAGTTCTTTGTAGAATAGTAGATACAAGACCTTTTTCAAATATGTGGTCTGCAGATATTTTCTCCCTGTAGCTTGTCTTCTCATCTTTCACAGATCAAATGCTTTTTAAATTTTGATAAAATCTAATTTATCAACTTTTCCTGTTATGGATCATACTTTTGGTGTAAGGTCTAAGAATTATGCCTGGAAATATATTTCGAAATTTTTCTCTTGTTTTTTTTTTATAAAATTTTTATAGTTTTGTGTTTTACATTTAAACATGTGATCATGAGATAATTTTCTTTTTCAAATAAGATTTATTTATTTACATTAAAGTCAGAGTTACACAGAGAGACAAGAGAGGCAGTGAGAGAAAGAGAGATCTTCCAACCAGGTTCATTCCTCAAATGGCTGCAACAGCTGGAGCTGTGGTGATCTGAAGCCAGGAACCAGGAGCTTCTTCTGGGTCTCCCATGCGGGTGCAGGGGCCTAAGGACTTGGACCATCTTTTACTGCTTTCCCAGGCCATAGCAGAGAGCTGGATCAGAAGTGGAGCAGCTGGGACTTGAACTGGCACCCATATGAGATGCTAGCACTGCAGGCGGCGGCCTTACCCACTATGCCACAACGCTGGCTCGGAGGCAATTTTCTTAATATTAGGCATGAAGTTTAGATAGAGGTTAATTTTCCAGCTCTTGGATATTCAGTTGCTCCAGCACCATTTATTGAATTAGTCCTATACTTTGGAAAAATCTATCGGGTACATTTGTGTGGGTCTATTTTGGGGTTTCTATTCTGTTCTATTGATCTATGTGTCTATCCTTCCAATATGACTCCGGTTTGGTTAATATGTCTGTATAGTGGGCCTTAAAATTAGGAAGACTGATTCCTCCCACTTTACTTTTATTTTTCAAGAATGCTTTAGCTATTCTAGGTCCTGTGCCTTTCCAAACAGATTTTAGAAAAAGTTTCTCTATGTCTACAAAAAAAACCTTGCTGGGATCATTTAATATAACAGCTTTGTTAGATATAATTGGCATACAACAAAATTGCACATATTTAAGTCTGAGATTTTCCATACATCACAATTAACATATTATACATCACAATGGGGAAGATATGCAATCGCTAAGGTATCCATCAATGGGTGAATGGATAAAGAAAATGTGGTATATATACACAATAGGATATTATTAAGTCATGAAAAGAATGAAATCTTCACATTTGTAGCAAAATGGATGGAACTGGTGCTCATTATGATAACTGAAATAAATCAGACACAGAAAGACAAACACTGCATGTTCTCTCCTTTATGGGGATTAAAGAACAAAAAAACTGGGGCCGGCGTTGTGGCATAGCAGATTAAACCTCTGCCTGCAATGCCAGCATCCCATATGCACTCCACTTCTGATCCAGCTCGCTGCTAATGTGCCTGGAAAAATGTGTGGAGGATGACCCACATGTTTGGGCCCCTGAACCCACGTGGTTGACCCAAAAGAAGCTCTAGGCTTCTGGCTTCAGCCTAGCTCAGTCCCCCCTGTTGTTGGGGAGTGAACTTTGCGTTTATTTTTTTTAAAAGATTTATTTATTTACTTGAAAGTTACACAGACAGAGAATAGGCAGAGAGAGAGAGAGAGAGAGAGAGAAGTATTCCATCCACTGGTTCACTCCCCCAATTGGCTGCAATGGCTGGAGCTGGGCCAATCCAAAGCCAGGGGCCCGGGCTTCTTCTGGGTCTCCCATGCGGGTGCGGGGGCCCAAGGACTTGGGCCATCTTCTACTGCTTTCCCAGGCCATAGCAGAGAGCTGGATCAGAAGTGGAGCAGCCAGGGGCGCAGTAGTCCTGCGAGGGTTGGGGGGGTGGCGGCATGGGGGACGGCCTCCTGGAGAACGCTAACCCCCTCATCTGCGAGTGCTCAGGGGAGCAGCCGGTGATGGCGGGGGAGGAGGACGAGCAGGTTCCAGATAGCATTGACGCACGTGAGATCTTCGATCTTATTCGCTCCATCAATGATCCGGAGCATCCGCTGACCCTGGAGGAGTTGAACGTAGTAGAGCAAGTCTGGGTTCAGGTCAGCGACCCCGAGAGCACAGTGGCTGTGGCCTTCACCCCCACTATTCCGCACTGCAGCATGGCCACCCTTATTGGCCAGTCCATCAAGGTCAAGCTTCTGCGGTCCCTTCCCCAGCGTTTCAAGATGGACGTGCACGTTACTCCAGGGACCCATGCCTCTGAGCACGTGGTGAACAAGCAGCTTGCGGGTAAGGAGCGGGTGGCGGCCGCGCTGGAGAACACGCACCTGCTGGAGGTTGTCAATCAGTGCCTGTCAGCTCGCTCCTGAACCTGGCTGCTGGCCCCGACTTACTGCCTCGCCGGCGTCTGCCCCCAGCTCCATGCAGAGCGTGCAGCCGTTTGTTCATTTACTGACAGTGAGAAACTAATGTTTTGCATTTTGTAATAAACCCTTAATTTATATTTGTAAAAAAAAAAAAAAAAAAAAAGTGGAGCAGCCGGGACTTGAACCGGTGCCAATATGGAATGCTGGCACTTTAGGCTGGGGCTTTAACTAGCTGCACCACAGTGCTGGCCCCATTTTGCCTTTTTTTTTTTTTTTTTTTTGGACAGGTAGAGTTATAGTGAGAGAGAGAGAGAGAGAGAGAGAAAGGTCTTCCTTCCATTGGTTCACTCCCCAAATGGCCGCTACAGCCAGTTGCTGCACTGATCCGAAGCCAGGATCCAGGTGCTTCCTCCTGGTTTCCCTTGCGGGTGCAGGGACCCAAGCACCGGGGCCATCCTCTGCTGCCCTCCCGGGCCACAGCAGAGAGCTGGACTGGAAGAGGAGCAGCTGGGACTAGAACTCGGTGCCCATATGGGATGCGGGCGCTGCAGGCGGAGGATTAACCAAGTGAGCCACGGGGCCAGCCCCCCCCCCCACTTTGCCTTTCAAATAAATGAAAAATAAATCTTTAAGTAAAAATTAAATAAAAAACTTTACCTTAATATAGAATAGTGATTACTAGAGTTTGGGAAATGGAATAGAAGAAAGTTGGATAACAGGTACCAAGGCACAGTTAAGTAGAATAAATATGTTCCAGTGTTCCACAGCGCAGTGCCTCTGGGCTACAGTTCACAATAGTGCATTATATACATATGCAGAATGAACAGAGGGGATGGTAGGCTCTAAGCACACTGAATAGATAAGGGAATAGAAACGCTAATGACTTGACTTTTATCAATTCATGTTGTATACATGTGCTGAAATAATGCATCATGCTCCATTAAAAATGTACAAGTATTACAAGTTAATCAAAATGTTTTAAAAATAAAACCATCATCCACAACAAAAAACATATTGAACATAACTTTCTCAGTTTCCTCATGTCCCTTTGTAATCCCTCCCCATACAGCTCTATCTCAAGGCAACTGTTGACCTGCTTTGTCATTACACATTAGTTTGCATTTCTTATCAATGAAATCATATGATATGAACATTTTGGCTTCTTTCATTCAGCTTGATTCTTTTGAGATTCACCCATGTTCTGGAATCCACCAATAGTTTCTAATTTTTTAAGGCTGATCAGTATTC
This sequence comes from Oryctolagus cuniculus, assembly GCF_964237555.1. Taxonomy (NCBI): domain Eukaryota; kingdom Metazoa; phylum Chordata; class Mammalia; order Lagomorpha; family Leporidae; genus Oryctolagus; species Oryctolagus cuniculus. The sequence goes on along the minus strand of NC_091453.1, from coordinate 49,547,575 downwards.
TATTGTACAGACATACCACAGTTTATCCATTTTCCAGCTCAGAGATATCTGAATTGTTTTCAGTTTTTGGCCAGTGTAAGCAAACCTGTTATGACACTCATGTACAAGTATTCGTCTTGGCATATGCTTACATTTTTCTTGGGTCAAAACCCAAGAGTAGAGGCTGGCGCTGTGGCATAGTGGGTAAAGTCGCTGTCTACAGTGCCGGCATCCCATATGAGTGCCGGTTTGAGTCCCTGCTGCTCCACTTCCAATCCCGCTCTCTGCTATGGCCTGGGAAAGCAGAAGAAGATGGCCCAAGTCCTTGGACTCCTGCACCCATGTGCGAGACCTGGAGGAAGCTCCTGGCTCCTGGCGTCAGATCAGCACAGCTCAGGCTATTGTGGCCAACTGTGGAGTGAACCATCAGATGGAAGACCTCTCTCTCTCTCTCTCTCTCTCTCTCTCTCTCCCTCTTCTCTCTCTATAACTCTGCCTTTAAAATAAATAAAATAGATTGTTAAAAATCCAGGAAACTTACATTGGTACAATGCATGGTTATAAATTTAAGCTGTTTTATCTCATGTGAAGATTTTTATATCAAATCAAGATACAGAGCTCTTCCATCCCCACAAAGATCTCCCTCTTACTACCTACCCTTTTAGAGTCAAACACATGCTTCATATCCTTAACCATCTATAACCTCTGGAAACTACCCTGCACCCGCGTGGGAGACCTGAAGAAGCTCCTGGCTCCTGGCTCCAGATCGGCAAAGCTCTGGCTGTGGTGGCCATTTGGGGAGTGAACCAGCGGATGGAACACCTCTCTCTCTCTCTCTGTCTGCCTCTGCCTCTGTGTAACTCTGACTTGCAAATAAATAAATAAATCTTTAAAAAAAAAACAAGAGTAATATAGCTGGCACAATGGATTCAATGTGTCATCTCTAAAATTCAAGTGCTGAGGCCAGCATTGTGGTGTAGCTGGTAAAGCCACCACCTGCAGCACCGCCATACCACATAGGCACTGGTTCCAGTTCCAGCTGCTCCACTTCTGATCCAGCCTCCTGTTAAAATGTCTGGGAAGGCAGTGGAGCATGGCCCAAGTACTTGGGACCCTGCACCCTTGTGGGAGACCCAGATGGAGTTCCAGGCTCCTGGCTTTGGCCTGGCTCTGTCCTGGTTGTCGCAGCCATTTGGGGAGTGAACCTGCAGATGGAAGATATTCTCTCACTCTCTCTCTTCCTCCCTCCCTCCCTTTAACTCTGCCCTTCAAATAAATAAACAAATAAGTAATCTTTTTTAAAAAATGTGATTAGGTCATGAGCATTCCTTGCTCTCATGAAAAGGATTAGTTGCTCTTAAACAAGGGCTTGATGTAGCTTGTTATTTTGGCCTTCTGCTTTCTACCACATAAGGACACAGCCCTTTGGACCTCCAGCAAACAGGATACCATCCTGGAAGCAGAGAGGAGCCTGCACCAGACAACAAACCTGCCAGTTCTTAGATTTCCCAGCCTGTAGAACTATGAGAAAATAAATCTCTGTTCCTTATAAATTACCTAGTCTCAGGAATTCTGTTATAGTGACATAGTGACACAGACTAAGACAGATGGATCATATGGCAAATGTATGCTTAATTTTTTTAAAGATTTGCTAATTTATTTATTTGAAAGGCAGAGTTACAGAGAGGGAGAGGTCTTCCATCTGCTGGTTCACTCAAATGGCCACAACGGCCAGAGCTGGGCTGGTTCGAAGCCAGGAGCCAGGAGCTTCTTCTGGGTCTCCCATGCAGGTGCAGGGGCCCAAGGACTTGGGCCATCTTCTACTGCTTTCCCAGGCCATAGCAGAGAGCTGGATTGGAAGAGGAGCAGCCAGGACTCCAACCAGCACCCATATGGAATGCTGGAGCTGCAGACAGATGCTTAGCCCACTAAGCCACAGTGCCGGCCCCTGGGTGCTTAATTTTTTAAGGACCTGCCGAACTAGTTTCAAAAATGGTTGTACTGTTTACATTCTCATCAGCAGTGTTTGAGTACTCCATATCCACCACATCCTTGCTAACCATTGGTATTGTCAACATTTTCATTTTATCTCTCTGATAGTTTGTATCCTATTAGTTTTACTTACCTTTCCCCAGTGCCTAATGAGGTTGAGCACATTTTCATGTGCTTATTTGCCATCTTTAGATCTTATTTGATGACATGACTATTCATATCTTTTGCCCATTTTTGTTATTTTTTACAATGTATTTATTTATTTGAAAGGCAGAGTTACAGAGAGAAAGAGAGATCTTCCATGTGCTGGTTTAGTCCCCAAATGGCCACAACAGCTGGAGCTGGGCTGAATTGAAGCCAGGAGCCTGGAGCTTCTTCTGGGTCTCCCAAGAGGCTGCAGGGGCCTGAGGACTTGGGCCATCTTCCACTGCTTTCCCAGGCCATAGTAGAGAGCTGGATCAGAAGAGGAGCAGTTGGGACTCCAACTGGCGCCCATATTAGATGTCGGCACTGCAGGCCGCAGCTTTACCCACTACACCACAGTGCTGCCCTCCCCCTCTCCCATTTTTTATTTTTTTAAATTTCTTTTAAAAATTTTAACACACATAAAAGAATACATACTTAAGTGGTGTTATTTGATATTTTGATACACATTCATTGTATACCATCCATCAGAGTAAATACATCTATCTCCACAGACATTTAGCATTTTTTTATGATGAAATATTTAAAAATCCTATTTTCTAGTTTTTTAAAAGACTTATTATTTGCTTGAAAAGCAGAGTGAAAGAGAGAGATGGAGTGAGAGTGGGAGAGAAAAAGAAAGATTTTTTGTCCTCTGGTCAACTCCACCTTGGTCTCCTACATGGGTGGCAAGAGACCAAGTACTTGTGCGTGCCATCCTCTGCTGTCTTCCCAGGTGCATTAGCAGGGAGCTGGATCAGAAGCAGAGCACCAGGTACTGGAATTAGCACTCTTATATGGGATGCCAGCATTACAAGTGGCGATTTAATCTGCTGTGCCATAACGCTGGCTTCCTATCTTGTAGTTTTTCTTTTTAATAGAAAAATATAGACAATCTAACTCACATGTGCAGTCTGAAAAAAGGTGATCTCTAAGGAGATAAAAGTATAATTGTGGTTACCAAGGGCTGGGGAGGGATGGGAAAAGATTAATTAATTGGCATTTCTTTTTTAAAATATTTTATTTATTTATTTATATATTTATTTGAAAGTCAGAGTTACACACAGAGAGGAGAGGCAGAGAGAGAGAGAGAGGTCTTTCATCCTCTGGTTCACTCCCCCATTGGCCGCAACGGCTGGAGCTGTGCTGATCTGAAGCCAGGAGCCAGGAGCTTCCTCCGGGTCTTGCACATGGGTGCAGGAGTCCAAGGACTTGGGCCATCTTCTACTGCTTTCCCAGGCCATAGCAGAGAGCTGGATCGGAAGTGGAGCAGCAGGGACTAGAACCGGTGCTCATATGGGATGCTAGCACTACAGGTGGCGACTTTAACCACTATGCTACAATGCCGGCCCCTTAATGGCTATTTCATTATAGCTAGATAAGACTTAGAAGTTCTGGGATTCTGTTGCATAGTAGACTGGCTAGAGACAATGCTAATGGGCTGCATATTTCTCTTTGCCCGCTTTAAAATTGAGTTGTTTTCTGAGTGATGAATTTCAATAGTTCTTTATATATTGTAGGAACATATCCTTTATCAGACATATAGTTAGCACATCCTGAGGGGTGTCTTGTCTACTCATTTTCTTCGCTGTGTCATTTGAAGAACAGAAATTGTAAACTTTGATACAGTCCACTTTGCCAAGGGATTTATTATGGATTATGTATTTGGTGCCATAGCTAAGACTTTTTTTTTTGCCTAACACAAGCTCAAAAGGGGTTTTCTTGTATTTCTGTAAGTTTTAAATTTATTTCTATGCTCTTCTATCTAAAAGTATTATATTTAGGCTTATGATCCATTTTGAATTAATTTTTATAGGTGCAAGGTACGAATTTAAGTTCTTTCATTTTCACATATCCGCATCTATTGAAAAGACTATCCTTTGTCCACTGAGTTGCCTTTACACTTTGTCAAAAATCAGCTACTCATATATAGCTAAGTATATGTCTGGGCTTTCAATTCTGTTCCATTGATCTACTTATCTATCTTTGCACCCATACCACACTGTCTACTTTTAAAAATTTCTTGAAATCAGGTAGAAATAACCCTCTAACTTTGTTCTTCTTCAAAGCTGTTTTAGCTATTCTGTTCCCCTCATTTTCATATGAACTTTAGATTCAGCTGGTCAGTTTCTTCAGAAACCTGCAGGGATCTTGATTGGGGTTGCATTTGAATCTATAGATCAATTTCTCTTTAGTTTTCACTGTTTAGATCTTTCACATCTTTTGTGAGATTTATCCCTAACTATTTCGGATTAGTTATTGGATTATTTTTCCCTAAGTATTTTGTTGCTATTATAAACATACTGTTTTCTAAAGGTTAATTGTTGATTTTTCATTGTGAGCATATACAAATGGAATTCATTTTTATATATTGATCTAACATCCTGCAACCTTGCTAAACGCAATTAATGTTTTTTTTAAGATTTTTAAAATTTATTTGAAATGCAGAGTTATAGAGAGGCAGAGGCAGAGAGAGAGTCTTCCGTCAGCTGGTTCACTCCCCAAATGGTCACAACAGCCAGAGCTGAGCCAGAATGAAGCCAGGAGCCAGGAACTTCTTCCAGGTTTCCCACGATGCTTTTTCAGGCCATAGCAGAGAGCTGGATTGGAAGAGAGCAGCTGAGACTCGAACCTTCGCTCATATGGGATGCTGGCACCACAGGTGGAGGCTTAGCCTATTATGTCACAATGCCAGTCCCCATTCTGATTTTTATTATTGCTTATTCATTATTTCCTTTCTTCCACTTATGTTGGATTAAATTTGCACTTCTGGTTTTTTAAGATGAAGTTCAAGTCTCTGATTTTAGACCCTTTCTTATTGTCTAATATAGGTGTTTTAGTGCTATACATTTCCCTTTCCTTATTAAAAAAGATTTATTTATTTGAAAAGTAAAGTGTGTGTGTGAGAGAGAGAGAGAGAGAAAGTCAGAGAGAGAGCAGAACAGTGTCTTCATCTGCTGATTTACTCCCTATAAGGCCACAGTGGCTGGGATTGGGCCAGGCAGAAGCCAGTACCCTAGAGATCCATCCGGGTCTCCAATATGGGTGGCAGGGTTCCAAGCACTTAGGCCATCTTCTGCTGTTTTCTCATGTGTTTAGGCAGGGAGCTGGATCGGAAGTGGAGCAGCCAGGACTTGAACTGGTGCCCATATGGGATGCAGGTTGGAGATGGTGGCCTAATCACCTATGCTACAAGATTAGTCCCACAAATTTCCCTTTCTTCCTGCTTTAGCAGCATCCTAAAAATTCTAATACAGTATATTTTCATTTAAATCAAAATATGTTCTGATTACAGAACTTTAGAGTGCTTTGATTTTCAGGCTATTTGGAAGGGTGTTATTTTGTTTTGTTTTCAAATATTTAGAGAACTTCAAAGTATCTTTTTCTTATTGATTTTCTTTGTTCAATTCCATTGTGCTGAAAATACATACTTTGTATGACTTAGATTGTTTTAATTTTCTTAAATTTCTTCTGCTGTCGAGTATATATTGTCTATAGATGAATCTCCCACATACATTTGGAAAGAATGTGTGTTCTGTTGTTGAGTGGAGTGTTACACAAATATCAATCTGGTTAAGTTGGTTGATAGATGTTTTAGTACATTTGGGCTGCTATGACCAAATACGTTAGATTGAACAGTTTATAGACTTTTATTTCTCACAATTCTGGATGTTAGAAAGTTAAAGATCAAGGGGTCAGCAAATTTAATGTCTGGTCAGGGTCCCTTCCTCATAGGTGGGCTATTCTATGGGTCCTCCCATGGCAGAAAAGCAAAGGAGCTCCTACAAGCCCCTTTTATAAGGGCACTAATCTCAATCATGAAGATGGAGCCCTGCAATGGTTTGGAAGGTGGTTTGACCCCCGGGGTTCATGTGTGGGGAGCTTGGATCTCAACATGGTATTATTAAGAGGTGGTGGATTCTTTAAGAGGTAGAGCTTAGTGCAAGATAACTAGGTCATTGGCAGTGCTGCCCTTGTGGGATCCCAGTTAGTTCCTGTGCGAAAAGCGTTATTATAAAAACGATGAGCCTGGGGGCTGGTGCTGTGGCCTAGCAGGTAAAGCCTCTGCCTGTGGTGCCAGCATCCCTTATGGACACTGGTTCAAGTCAAGAAGCTGCTCCACTTCTGATCCAGCTCTCTGCTATGGCCTGGGAAAGCAGTGGAGGATGGCCCAAGTCCTTGGGCCCCTGCACCTGTGTGGGAGACCTGGAAGAAGCTCCTGGCTCCTGGTTTCAGATCGGCACAGCTCTGGCTGTTGCGGCCATCTGAGGAGTGAACCAGAGGAAGGATGACCTCTCTCTCTCTGTGTGTCTCTCTCTCCCTCTCTCTTTCCCTCTGCCTCTCTGTAACTCTGCCTTTCAAATAAATAAATAAATCATTTAAAAAAAGGACAATCCTGACTCCTGAGTTAGTCTCTGGCTTCCTGTTTGGCCATTTGATGTCTTCCACATGCATTCCTACCATTTTAATGTCATCTACCTGAGGCCAAATTGATGGAGCTACCTGACTTGGAACTTTCAGCCTCCTAAGCTATTAGATAAATAAACACTTTTTTTAATTTTGAAAAGTTGATTTACTTGAGAGAGGTAGGTGAGGGTGAGGGAGAGGGAGAGGGAGAGAGAGATCCTATCTGCTGGCTCCTTCTGCAAATGCCTACAAGAGTGGCAGGGGCTGAATCAGGAACTCAACTCATGTCTCTCACATGGGTGACAGGAACCCTCCTGTTTGAGCCATCACCACTGACTTCTGGAGTCCACATCAGCTGGTAGTCAGAATTGGGAGCTGGGGCCAGGAGTAGAACACAAATATTCGGTGTGGGACTTGGATGTCCTAACTGGCATCTTAACTGCTAGAGCAAATGCCTGCCTCAAAAAGATTTATTTATTTATTTGAAAGTCAGAGTTACACAGAGAGAGAAGGAGAGAGAGAGAAAGAGAGAAAGAGAGAGAGAGAGAAAGAGAGAGAGAGAGAGAGAGAGAGAGAGAGAGAGAGAGAGAGAATCTTCCATCTGCTGGTTCACTCCCCAGTTGGCCACAATGGCCAAAGCTGTGCCAATCTGAAACCAGGAGCCAGGAGCTTCTTCCAAGTTTCCCAAGTGGGTGCAGGGGACCAAGCACTTGGACCATCTACTACTGCTTTCCCAGGCCACAGCAGAGAGCTAGATTTGAAGACAAGCAGCCGGGACTCGAACCAGTGCCCATATGGGATGCCAGCCCTGCAGGTGGCAGCTTTACCCACTATGCCAAAGTGCCGGCCCCAAACCTGCATGCTTTATAAAGTCTCCAGTCTCAGGTATTTTGTTATAACAATGCAAAACAGACCAATACAAATCCTCATGACCTAATCTCCTCCCCAAAACCCCACCTCTTAATACCATCACATTCGGGGTTAAGTTTCAATGTATGAATTTCAAGGGGACACATTCAGACCACAGCAATAATGTTGTTCAAATCTTCTATATTCTTTCTGATATCTTACTTGTCCTAGCAAATGCCGAGAAGGGTATTTAAATCTCCGCTCAAAGGTGGGCATTGCGGTGCTGTAGGTTAAACTACCACTCGGAACGCCTGCATCCCATATCAGAGTGCCAGGTTCAAGTCCCAACACTCTGCTTCCAATCAAACTTCCTGCTAATGTGCCTGAAGAGCAAAGGATGATGGTTCAAGTACTGGAGTCCCTGCCACTCATGTAGGAGACCCAGACAGAATTCTTGGCTCCTGGCTTCGGCCTGGCCCAGCCACAGCTGTTGTATCATTTGGGAGTAAAATAGCGGATGGAAGATCTCTCTCTCTCTCTCTTACACATTCCCTCTCCCCTCTCTCTCTCTGCAACCCTGCCTTTCAAATAAATACATAAATATTAAAACAAACAACATATTCCAGTTAGAATGTTTTTTGCTTCACATATTTTATTTTTTATTTTTAAAAAAGATTTATTTATTTAAAAAGTTACAGAGAGAAAGGGAGAGACGGGGTGGGGGAGGGGATAGAAATCTTCCATCTGATGGCTCACTGCCCAAGTGGCCCCAGTGGCTAGGGCTGGTCCAGACTGAAGCCAGGAGCCAGGAGCTTCTTCTGGGTCTCCCACGCAGGTACAGGGACCCAAGGACTTGGGCCATCTTCCCCTGCTTTCCCAGGCCATAGCAGAGAGCTGGGTTGGAAGTGGAGCAGCTGGGACATGAACCAGCACCTACATGGGATGCTGGAGTCACAGACAGCAGCTTTACCCACCCTGCCGCAATGCTAGCCCCTGCTTCATGTATTTTAAAACTCATTAAATGTGTAAACATTTAAGAATGTCACTTTTTCATTATGAATTGAATCTGTTGTCATTATGAAATGGCTTCCTTTATTCCTAATAATATTCTTTGCTCTGAAATCTACTTTGATGCTAATAGCCACTCTAGATCCCTTTGACAAGAGCTATCATGGTGATATTTATCAATATCATGGTAAGAGTTATCATTTCCCCATCTTTTTGTGTTTAACCTATTTGTATCTTTACATGTACAGTGTGCTTCTTGTAGACAGAAAGTATGTTATATCTTGCATTTTAGTATAATTTGACAATCTCTGTCTTTTCACTGGAGTGTTGAGGTCATTTTCATTTAATGTAATTTTAGATATGCTTAGATTTAAATCTATCATCTTGTTATTTGGTTTCTATTTGTTCCATCTTATTTTTGTTCCCTCTTCCCTCTATTTATGTCTTCTTTGGGATTCTTTGAATACTTTTTTATTATTGTATTTTGTCTTGTTTTTTAGATTACTGGCTATAACTTTTTGTTTTGCTGTTTTAATATTTTCTGTCCCTTCAGACATTATAATAAACAAATACTACAAGCAACTTTATGTCTACAAACTTAATACCCTAGTGGTAATGGACCTGTTCTTTGACAGATACAAATTGTCAAAACCCACTCAAAAATGAGTAGATAACCTGGATAATAATATCTGTTAAGAAAATGTAATTTGCAGTTAAAAGCTTCTAAGACCAGATGGTTTCACTCACAAATTCCACCAAACATCTAAGGAAGAAATATTATCAGTTATATGTAATTTCTTACAAAAAAATAGAAGAGGGGTAGAACATCCCAACTCATTCTCTGAGGCCAGTGTTACTCTAACAATGAATCCAGGCAAAGGTACCCCATAGAAAGAAAGCTACAGAACAATATTCTCCATGAACATAAAACAAGACCATTCAGGATGGTTGTGTTTTTTTCCTTGCCAAATTCAATTATGCAGATATAGAATAGGTGGAAACCTAGATTTAAGCTGACTTGGAGTTTGGCCATTTGAGTCAAAAGAGAGAGAGGGGGAGAGAGAAAGGGAACAAGCAAATTGAGAGCATATGCAGAGGAATTAATATAATGATGGACCAATGAATTTATACTGGGTAAAGAGAGAAGGGAGTACATGAAGGAGAGTGGGAATAGTGGGGGTCAAGAAGCAGGACTGGGGCTGACGCTATGGCATAGTGGGTAAAGTGGCAGCCTGCAGTGCCGGCATCCCATATGGGTGCTGGTTCAAGTCCCAGCTGCTCCACTTCTGATCCAGCTCTCTGCTATGGCCCGGGAAAGCAGTGGAGGATAGCCCAAGTCCTTGGGCCCCTGCACCCGTGTGGGAGACTCGGAAGAAGCTCCTGGCTTTGGATCGGCACAGCTCTGGCTGTTGCAGCCATTTTGGGAGTGAACCAGTGGATGGAAAACCATTCTCTCTGCCTCTCTTCATAACTATACCACTTAAATAAATAATAAAATAAATTTTTTAAGAAAGAAAGTTAAAAAGGAGGCCGTAGCTGAATAGTGGGATGTGTGCAACTCAGAACAGAGAGAAATAGTAGTTTCTAGTAATGATAAAGTCAATAGTATGACCATGTATGCTGTGACTCCAGAAAGGTGGAAGACAAGATAGAGTAAAGAAAGTCAAAGAACTGAGAAAAAGAGAATTTATGTGGATATTAAAATAACAAAGAATTATGACAGGGATAGTATTAGCCAGGGTGACAGTGATCCAGGGGCTAAAATCTTCAGAATAAGGGCAGGGGGTGACCTGGGATTAGCAGTGGATGGCCATGAGGCCTGATAGTGGGTGATATAATCAGACGACATGAGATGCCAGGGTGAGGGTTATTATTGGGGAGGGAGGCAGAATGCTCTGACAGCGACAGTCAGGAAGACAACCTCTCCTATTTCCAAGCCCTATGGTGCTAGAGGTGAGGGAGAGAGGACCATTTAAGAGGGCTGGAGGGAGAGTGGAGACCTTTGAGAAGTTTGATTTCAGTTAAGCATAAAGATGAAGGAAGGAATAGAGAAGCAGCTGTGGATATTGTGGAATTTGCTGATCTCTGACCATGAATTCTGGGGAGCATAGTAGGAGGATTTCAGAATTTCTGTGTGTGATGCAGTGAGTTAGCCACCTGCAATGATGGCATCCCATATTGGAACATCAATTCAAATCCCAGCTGCCCTGCTTCTGCTCTGGCTTGCTGCTAATGTGCCTGACAAAGCAGTGGAAGATGGCCCAAGTGCTTGGGCCCCTGTCACCCAGGCCGGAGACCTGGATGGAGTGATATACTCCTGACTTGCGCCTGACCCAGTCCTAGCCATTGAGGCAATTCAGGGAGTGAACCAGCATATGGAAGATCTCTTCCTCTCTCTATTTCTCCCTCTCTCTCTGTCACTTCTGGCTTTCAAATAAATCCTTAAGAAAAAAACAACTGGAGAGAAGAGATATTGAATCATAAAATGGAATATACAGAGATACATACACTTGCAGAAGAAGGATAACTTGGGAGTCTTAGGGAAACTTAGGGTCACTTACCTAAACAGATAAAAGCTACAATGAGATTGCTCCTCATCAAAAGCAGAACCAATAGAAGATAATTGTGTGTGTGTGTGTGTGTGTGTGTGTGTAGAAAGGGAGACAGAGAAGAGAGATAGAGTTTTATAAGAAATTGGCAGGCCCAGTGCTGTGGCACAGCAGGTTAAAGCCCCAGTCTGCAGTGCTGGCATCCCATATGGGTACCGGTTCTAGTCCTGGCTGCTCCACTTCTGATCCAGCTCTCTGCTATGGCCTGGGAAAGCAGTGGAAGACGGCCCAAGTCCTTGGGCCCTTGCACCAGTGTGGCCATTTGGGGAGTGAACCATTGGATGTAAAACCTTTCTCTCTCTCTCTGCCTCTCTGTAACACTGCCTTTTAAATAAATACATAAATCTTAAAAAAAAAGAAATTGGCTTATACAATTGTGAGATTATATAAGGGCTGGTCAAGCATATCCAAAATCCATAGGCAGGCAGGCAGGCAGGCAGACTGTCAGTAAGAATTGCAGGCAGTTTAGAAACCATGGACATAGGATGAAACTATTGTCTTCAGGCAGGCAGGAAGGAAAGATCATGAATAGGCTGGAACTCTTGGGACACATGGGCCAAAGCAATGTTCCACAGATGGTATTTATCTTGTTTCCTGGGGGAAATCTCAGCCCAACTTTTCCAGCCTTCCCATGAATTCAGTCAGCTCCATCTAGCATAAAAGTTCTTGCTTGAAGGCAACTGACTAGGGACTTCAGTGACACCTGCAAAATACCTTCACTGAAGCAGCTACATTAATGTTTGATGGAATAACTAGGGAATGTAACGTAACCAAGTTGGCACATCAAAGAAAAAAAAAGTCCTCACAGTTGAATCCAGCTATTTCATCCAATTGAACATTTCCTGTCATGTAATTGGGCTTTTTCAGGGGTAGGGAATATTTTTTTTTCAGCCAAGGGCCATTTAGATATTTATAACATCATTCACAGGCCATACAAAATGATCACCTGCACCTTGTGGGAGACCTGGAGGAAGCTCCTGGCTCCTGGCTTCAGATCGGTACAGCTCTGGCTATTGCAGCTAATTGGGGAATGAACCAGAGGATAGAAGACCTCTCTCTCTCTCTCTCTCTCTCTCTCTCTCTGCCTCTCTGCCTCTCTCTCTCTGCCTCTCCTCTCTCTGTGTAACTCTGCCTTTCAAAGAAATAAATAAATCTTTAAAAATTATCCTGCTACAGATTTATTGAATTCTGAATCCTGCCTTTGGTTGCCAGGGCAAGGTCAGACCAAATGCTTTCCTGGGCCTTATATGGCCCATGGGCAGGATGTTCGCCATCCCTGGTAGATCATTTACATATAAGGTCATTAGTAATATAGTTAGGATTAAATCTCTCAGGTTCTTGTCTTCTATTTGACCCAGCTGGTTTTCATTCCCCTTTCCCTGCCTTCACTGGATTGAGTAATTTTTATGATTCCACTTTACCTCCTTGGCTAGCTTATTAGCTCTAACTTTGTTATGTCATTTTAGTGGTTGTTTTAGACTTTGTAGGACACATATTTAACATATCACCGTCTGTCTTTAAGTGACATTATACCACCTTATGAATACCATAAGAACATAGTATATATAGTATATATATATAGTCATATATATATAGTATATAGTATATATATATATATATAGTCATTTCCTCCTCCTAGACCTTTTTTTTTTTTTAAAAAAAGATTTATTTATTTACTTCAAAGTCAGAGTTATACAGAGAGAGAGCAGAGGCAGAGAGAGGTCTTCCATCTGCTGGTTCACTCCCCAGTTGGCTGCAACGGCTGGAGCTGTGCCTGTCTGAAGCCAGAAGCCAGAAGCTTCCTCTGGGTCTTCCCATGCGGGTACAGCAGGGGCCCAAGGACTTGGGCCATCCTTGGATGCTTTCCCAGGCCATAGCAGAGAGCTGGAACAGCTGGGTCTCGAACCGGCGCCCATATAGGATGCCGGTACTGCAGGCAGCGGCTTTACCTGCTACACCATAGTGCTGGCCCTCCACTTTGCTCTTAATTGTTTTAAAAACTCCACAATACATTGTTAGTATGTTTATTGAAATATCCGGTGATATTTTATACAGAATATAATAAGAAGAAAACAATCATATATTTAGCCATGTAGTTACCATCTCCAGTGCTATTCCTTCCTTTTTTTGATTCCATTTGATTCTTCCATGTTTCCATTTGGTGTCATTTTCCTGCTTCGTGAAGGATTTCATCTTATATTTCTTGTAGTGCAGGTCTGCTGGTGATGAATTTGCTCTGGCTTTTGTATGTCTAAAAAGTCTCCTTTTCATTTGCATGTTTGAAAGACATTTCCATTGGGCAAACATTGCTAGATTGACGGTCCTTTTTTCTTTTAATCCTTTAAATATGTTGCTTCACTGTCCTCTTGCTTGAATTTTTATAATAAGTCTGCTCTCCTTCTTTGTTCCTTTGCCTGTAATGTCTTTTTTCCTCTGGCTGCCATTAACATTTTCCTCTCCATTTAATGTGTTTATTTTCCCTTTGGTTGCAGTTAATATTTTCTCTTTATCAATGGTTTTGAGCAACTTGATTGCTTATGTTCCTTGGCTTGGTTTTCTTCTCGTTTCCTGAGGTTCTTTGAGCTTCCGGAGTATGCTGATTTATATTTTATACCAGATTTGGAAATTTTAGGCCACAATTCCTTCAAATATTTCTCTACTCCCTCCCCTTTCAGAGACACTAATTCCATGTGTAATTGCATTGCTTGGAGTTGCCTCACAGCTAACTGATGCTGTTGTAATTTTTAAAGACTCTCTTTTCTCCGCGTGTTTGATTTTGGATTCTTTCTATTGCTACACACTCACGTGTGCTAATCTTTTCTTCTGCAATGTCTGACTTGATATTAATCCCATTCAGTCTATTGTTTTCACCTCATACATTATGGTTTCCATCTCAAACAATCTTGATTAGGATCTTTTTGATATCTTCTATGTCTCTAGATAAAATCCTTTGAACATATGTAATTCAGTTACAATAAATGTTTTCATGTGTCTTCTGCTAATTGTAACATCTGTGTCAGTTCTGGGACGGTTTCAATTGATTGATTAGTCTTTTCAGTATGGGTTGTGTTTTCCTGCTTGTTTGCATGCCTGGTAACCTTGGATTGTATGCCAGATATTGTGAATTTCACCTTGATGTGTCCTGGATATTTTCGTATTCCTATAAATCTTCTTGAAACTTGCTCTGGGATATATTTATGCTACTTGGAAAAATTTGACCCTTGGAGTTCTTGCTTTTATGATTTCTTATGTGGATCTGGAATAGTACTTAATCTAGAGCTAATCATTTCCCATTACTAAGGCAAGGCTTTCCCAAATACTCTACCCAATGCCTTGTGAATTAGGACTTACTCTGTTCTGCCTGGTGAGGACACGTGCTGTACCTGGCCCCATGTGAGTGCTGCATTCTTTCTAATCCTTTTAAATAGCTTTTTCCCTAGCTTCAGGGAGTTCCCTCATACACATATGCTGATCAGCGCTCTGCTGAATACCTGCAAGGGAACCTCTGCAGATCTTTGGGGATCTCTTTCCATGTAACTCTCTCCTTTTCAGGACTCTGACCTATGAACTCTCAGCTTCACCTTTCCAATGCAAGTAGTGTTCTGGGCTCCATTTGGGCTACCTCTTACTGTGGTGTGGTCCCAAAACTCTCTCACGGAAGTAGCTATAAAGTCCTACTAGGATTCTTCTCTGTTTCTCATTTTCTTAGAGATCACTTGTTTTTGTTGCCTAATAGCTTGTGTTTCAAAAACCCTTGTTTCATACATTTTGTCTGACTTTTTAAAATTTCATTTTTATTTTGATTAATTTTAACAGATTCAACATGATTTTTAAATACAAGTCTAAGAATAAAATGATACTCCCTACCTCTCTCTAACCCTCTCTCCCATCCTCCTTTCTTTTACCTTTCTTTCTGTCTTTTTTCTTTTTAGTTCTTGAGATAACATATATTAAATCTATATTACATTTAAAAGGCTTAATACTTCACCAAATGAAAAGTTTAACAAGTATGGGAGCTGTTTTAAGTGGGAGAGAGACATACACATAACACAGAGGGGGAGGGGGAGGGAGGGGGAAGGGGAGGGGAAGGGAGAGGGAGGGGGAAGGGGAGGGGGGGAGGAGGAGGGGAGGGGATAGGGGGAGGGATCTTTCATCTGCTGATTCACTCTCCAAGTGGCTGCAATGGCCAGAGCTGAGCCAGGCCAAAATCAGGATCTTCTTCCAGGTCTCCCATGTGGGTGCAGGAACCCAAGCACTTGGGCCATCCTCAACTGCTTTCCCAGGCGCATTAGCAAGGAGCTGGATTAGAAGTGGAGCAGCTGGGAAAAGAACCAGCCAATGGAGCCGGCACTGTGCTGCAGCAGGTTAAAGCTCTGGCCTAAAGCGCCGGCATCCCATATGGGCACTGGTTCTAGTCCCAGCTGCTCCACTTCTGATCCATCTCTCTGCTATGACCTGGGAAAGCAGTAGAAGATGGCCCAAGTGTTTGGGCCCCTGCACCCTCATAGGAGACCTGGAAGCAGCTCCTGGCTTCTGGCTTCGGATCAGCTCAGCTCCGGCCCTTCTGTCCATCTGGAGAGTGAATCAGCAGATGGAAGAGGTTTCTCTGTCTCTACCTCTTTCTGTAACTCTGCCTTTCAAATAAATAAAATAAATCTTTAAAAAAAAAAAAAAGAACCAGCCCATATGGGATGCCAGCATCACAGGCAGTAGCTTAACCTGCTGTGCTACAATGCTGTTCCGTTCCCCCAAACCAGGTTTTCTTGAATAATAGTCAATTTCATATACTGTGATCAAGATGATAGATTGGTACAATTGTTTTTGATGAACAATTTGGTGATATATGTTAAATATTTAAACCTTTATGCTTATGACCCAGCAGTTTCACATTTAGGAATTAATCTGACATAAATACTATGGCTTCTACCAAAATGTGTATACCAAAGTTTTTGTTGTAAATTCATTGGAATGAAAACAAATCAGATATATTTCAGACACACACTTATCAGCGGGGGACTGTAGATCCATATAATAAATATCATGCAACCATTAAAAAGGATGTGATGGATACATGCTGATGAGGAAATGTTCAATAAATAGTAAGCAAAAAATTAAGCAGCAGAATCAGATGTACAAGAGTGATCTCATTCATGGGCAAAACAAGGAAAACATCTATGTTTATCCATGGACAGGGAATTACTGGAATACAAACCAAAAATTACTGATGTGTGAGAAATGGAATTGAGAGCTGAGTACTTTTATTTTTCATTCTACACCTTCTCTGAGTTTTTAGGCATTTTTAAGCTATTGCTTTGATTTTGTTTCTTTTTTGTTTGTTTGTTTGTTTAAAAAGATGCATTTACTTGAAAGGCAGAATAACAGAGATTGAGAGAGAGCAAGAGAAAAAGAATGAGATCTTCCATCTTCTGGTTCATTCCCCCAGTAGCTGGGGCTCATCCTGACCGAAGCCTGGAGCCCAAAATTCCTTCCAGGTCTCCCAAATGGGTAGCAGGGGCCCAAATACTTGGACCATCATCTGTTGCCTCCCATTTCATTAGCAGGAAGCTGGATTGGAAGCAGAGGAGCAGGGACCTGATTCTGTACTCTGATACGGGATGCAGACATTGTAAGCAGTGGCTTAACTTGCTGCTCCATAATGCAGACCTCAGTCATAATTTGCTAGACAATTAAAAGCTTATTTTAAAACACCATGTATTCTGACTTCAAATCTAGTGTTCTTCTTTATATGCTGTATCTCTATTTTCATCTTTGTAGTTAGCGCCAAAGTCCAGCATGTTGCCTTACATATAATAAGCACTCAAATCATCGCCACAAAGCCTTCAGAAAGATGGAAAATTTGTTCCCTTTAAGAATATGCTGGGACCAGAGCTGTGGCATAGCAGGTCAAGCCGCCGCCTGCAGTGCTGGCATTACACATGGTTCAAGTCTCGGCTGCTCCATTTCCGATCCAGCTCTCTGCTATGGCCTGGGAAAGCAGTAGAAGATGGCCCAGGTCCTTGGGCCCCTGCACCCGCATGGGAGACCCAGAAGAAGCTCCTGGCTTTGGATCAGCACAGCTCCAGACACAGTGACCAACTGGGGAGTGAAGCAGCAGATGGGAGACCTCTCTCTCTCTCTCTCTGCCTCTCCTCTCTCTGTTAACCCTGACTTTCAAATAAATAAATAAATCTTTTTTTAAAAAAGAATATGCTAATGAGTGCCACAAAGCAAGTTACAAAAAGTGCTGTGAAATTTGTCTCCAAACAGAAACTCATTCAATTGGGATGGAAAACTGATAACAGAGGGATTAGA
Source organism: Oryctolagus cuniculus (assembly GCF_964237555.1). Classification (NCBI taxonomy): domain Eukaryota; kingdom Metazoa; phylum Chordata; class Mammalia; order Lagomorpha; family Leporidae; genus Oryctolagus; species Oryctolagus cuniculus. The sequence continues at coordinate 49,530,236 of NC_091453.1, read as the reverse complement.
ATAAGTTAGAAGTGAGAAGTCTGGTTGGTTGCCAGAGCAACATCTTCCTGGTTGGAAGGAACCCTCCACTGGAAAGGGGCTGCACATGCAGGCCCTGCTGCCTGTAGCTTCTTTGTTTTTGTTTAGCTTTGATAATCAGGCAATAAACAAGCAGGTTAGAAGGAGTTCTGGGAGGCATTGTCATAATCACAGCAACAGGCATGCTGGGACCTTGACAGAGAGAGAAGATGGAGCAGACCGGCTGGCAGCAATGGGAGAAAGGGAACCCCTTGGGGCCCAATGTAAAGGAGAAAGAGGGCCATAAGTCCAAGTCATAGGCTTCAAAGGGATGAGGCTAACTCCAGTCTTATTTGCACTTATCCAAAGCCATCTTGCGGTCTGAGGACCAGGAAGAGTAGTAGTGCTGATCTTGGACATTTGGGTGGAAATTGATGGATTCCGCAGGTTGATCTGGTTTGAAGAGGATTCAAGCCCATAGCTGAAGACTCTTGAAGTGGCCCAGGCCTTCTCTGAACGTAGGGAGAGAGCTTAGGCCAGGTCTAGGCTGATTGGGGTTGGGGTGGGGATGCAGTTCAAACCAGAATCTGCTACAGAAACTACTAGGAGTTCTGTGAGAATAGGAGCTTCTCTTTTTCATTGCCATATCCTCAATGCCTAGAACAATTATTTTTTAAAGATTTATTTATTTGAAACTTAGAGTTATGGGGGGTGGGGGAGAGACAGAAAGAGATTTTCCATTTGCTGATTCACTCCTCCACATGGCCACACCAACCAGGACCAAAGCCAGGATCCAGGAGCTTCATCTGGGTCTCCCACATGGGTGGCAGGGGCCCAAACACTTTCCCAGGCCATATTAGTAGGGAGTTGGATTGGAACTGGAGCAGCTGGGGCTGAAACCAGTGCCCATATGAGACGCCAGTGTCACAGGCTTAACTCACTACGCCACACACCAGCCCCAGTTCCTAGAATAATTCTTGACTTGGGTATGCATTGCATCAATGTGTGTTAGCTGAATGAAGCCTGATCTTCAGACTAGAACTTTCCTTAAACACGCCACATCATGTGCTTAGGGCATCAGGCTAATTCTAAACTTCAGCCACTAGTGGAAAAAATTTCATGCTATGTATGTTTTTAGGTTTGGCAGGAGTTGGGTGAGGCTGACCATAAAGGCTAAGGAAATTCAGTTCCTATAAATGGGCAAGTCTCTGGCAGGACGGAAGTAGTCATGATTACCACCTGAGCTCTTTGGAAATTGTTCCATGAGTAAATTGAACTTGAGCTTTCTGTTTAAATAATTATTATAAACTTAAATATTTATAATAATAATTATCATAATGGAGACTGGTAGCTACAAAATTTCCTTTAAGTCTCAGTTCAAATTTTCAGCTTAAGATGCAACTGGATGCTCACCTTGTCATTCTTTGTCTCATTACTCTGTTTTGTTTTGTTCAGTGTGAAAACACCTAAAGTTTTTGTCTATGGATTCAGTGTCCATGTCCCTCCACTAGAATCTAAGATCCACACAAGCAGGGACTTTGTCTCGCTCATTGCTATATCTCTGGCACTAGAACACATGCCTGGCACATAGTAGATATGGAATAAACATTTGTTGAAAACCAGAGTGGAAGAACCAGTCTAATATAAGGGACATTGTCAGGACTGGTGCTGTGGTGTAGCAGATAAGGCTGCCGCTTGCAGTGCCAGCATCCCATATGGGCGCCGGTTCGAGTCCTGGCTGCTCCACTTCCTATCCAGCTCTCTGCTAATGCACCTGGGAAAGCAGTGGAAGACAGCCCAAGTGCTTGGGCCCCTGCATCTGCGTGGGAGACTCCGAAGAAGCTCCGGGCTCCTGGATTCAGATCAGCCCAGTTCCAGCTGTTGTGGCCAATTGGGGAGTGAACTAGTGGATGGAAGACCCCTCCTCCCTCTCTCTGCCTCTGTCTCTCTGTAGCTCTGCCTTTCAAGTAAATAGGTAAATCTTTTTTTAAAAAAAGAGAGATATTGTCATGTTTCCCACCAAATAGAAAGGAAAACTCAAGTTTAATTTACACATTAAGTGATTGAGCTTATGTTTAGGTTTATTTCTTTCCATCTGACTCCATCCAGTACATAACTTTCTCTTCTACTTTGATTTTAGTGAGCAGATATTTTCTGTCAGCAGCTCATCGTGAACAAGAACAATTTTCAAAGAACTCACGTGGTAATCTATGACTACGTCTCTCCATGCCTGAAGAAGGTGTGATCTCATGTGGGTAGTTGGCCTAGTGCTACCAGATAAGATGCCCACATCCCAGATCAGAATACCTGGATTCAATACCTGGCTCTGGCCCCTTCCCAACTCCTGTTAATGCAGACTCTGAGAAACAGTGGTGATGATCCAAATAATTGGGCTTCTGAGATCCACGTGGAAAACCTGGATTTGGTTCCTGGCTCCCAGCTTCAGCTTGGCCCAGTGCTGATTATTGAGGGCATTCCCTCCTGGAGCTGTCAGATGATGATCTGCAGGACAACCAAGGAATATACCTTTGAAACAAGCATTCCAGGTGATTTCACAGTCAAGAGCTGTGAAAGTCTGAAATTTGACCCTACTTGCAAGATAACAAATTGGCCTGTCATACTTTTATGGATATGGGTAAAAGGCCTGAAAATCCAGGGTCAGAGACAAGCGTTACTATTATTTTTATTTTATAGTCATTACCATTGTTATGAACAATGTAAACAGCCATAGCAATAGCCAGGTTGTCAGCACGTGTGCCAGTTTCTCGTGCCCTGATTCTCATGGGACAACATGCAGAGGGCCTAGGAATGCAAGTGCATGCAGTGGGTGGCATTATAGAAAGAAGACCCCCCCAAGCTGTGGAAACTTGAATCTTGTATAGTAGGTAGTAAGTCTGCCTGATCTTTACCCTAGAAAAAAATTACCTCTATTATATGGGACAGAAATAAACCTGCTATTTCTTGTGAAGGGAGACACTATATCTACCTCTGTCGTCCAAGACTGTTCATCGTACAAACACCCTTGGAACTATAGTCTGGAACAAAGACCTTCTGTGCATATGTTCTGAAGATATGCAGACACCATGGAGAATGCTTTTCCTACAATTCTGATGTCCATTCAGGCTTGGCAATCATCACCCTAGAAAGGGTTAACCATATGTATAGGGCTACTTTTGCACAAGCAAAACTAGAGGATACTGGCAAATATTCTACTTTTTCTCTTCCAACTTGAGCTAGTGCTTCTCCTCTAGCCATGTTTCTTTTTTTAAGATTTGTTTATTTTACTTGAAAGTCAGAGTTACACAGAGAGAGGAGAGGCAGAGAGAGAGAGAGAGAGAGAGGTTTTCCATCTGCTGGTTCACTCCCCAATTGGCCGCAATGGCCGGAGCTGCGCCGATCTGAAGTCAGGAGCCAGGAGCTTCTTCCAGATCTCCCACGTGGGTGCAGGGGCCCAAGGACTTGGGCCATCTTCCACTGCTTTTCCAGGCCATAGCAGAGAGCTGGCTCAGAAGAGGAGCAGCCGGGTCTCGGACCGGCGCCCATATGGGATGCCGGCACTGCAGGCGGCGGCTTTACCTGCTACGCCACAGCGACAGCCCCAGCTATGTTTTTTAAGATCATGCTATCGCCTTCCAGGAAATCTTTTGCACTGGAAAATAGATGTGTAATCTGGAAGCTCCCATTGAAGAATCTGCTTGAAGAGATAGGAAACTGCATGGAAGCAAAGCACATAACAGTGACAAAGGACTTATGAATGTGTTGTTTGAAAGATTTACTTATTTGAATGCAGAGTTACAGAGAGAGAGAGAGAGGTCTTTCATCTGCTGGTTCATTCTCCAAGTGGATGCAATGGTTGGAGCTGGGCCGATCCGAAGCCAGGAGCCAGGAGCTTCTTCCGGGTCTCCCACATGGGTGCAGGGGCCCAAGGACTTGGGCCATCTTCTACTGCTTTCTCAGGCCACATCAGAGAGCTGGATCGGAAGTGGAGCAGCCGGAACTCGAGCCAGTGCCCATATGGGATGCCAGCACTGCAGACAGCGGCTTTACCCGCTATGCCACACTGCCAGCCATTATGAATGTATTTAACTGAACTAACATTCATTGAGCATCTACTATGTCTTAGCACAGCATTAGGCACTGGAGCTATTAAGATTTATTCGTTCAACACAGATTTTTGGGGTGCCAATTATATGCCAGCTATTTAGAATAAACTTAATAATACTTTCCTCAAGAAGATCAATAAAGGAGACAGTTATATAAAAAATTGTGCAACAGTATGCTAAATGCTGTAATGAAAGTAATGTACAAGATGCACAAGTGAGACTGAGAAGAAAAGAATCAATTTTGCTCAAAAGAGGATAAAGTAGGGCAGGGCAGAGCTGGGCAAGTTTCACCATCAAGAAGATAATTGCACTCGTCTTGAAGTATATGTATTTTCCAGGTAGGCATGGGATTCCAATCAGAAAGAAGATCATGGGAGCAACTGTTTTGCCTAGTATTTAGGATGCTGGGTAAAATGCCTGCATCCCATACGTGAGTGCTTGGGTTCAATGCCGAGCTCTGCTCCTGACTCCAGCTTCTTGTTGGTTCAGACCCTAGGAGGCAGCGGTGATGGCTCAAGTGACTGTGTTCCAGCCACCTATGTGGGAGATGTGCAATGGGGTCTGGTGTCTAACTTTAGCCAAGCCCAACCCCAGCCACTGCAGGCATCCATGTATGAACCAGGGTATACGATCTCTCTCTCTCTCTCCCTCTCCCTCTCCCTCTCCCTCTCCCTCTCCCTCTCCCTCTCCCTCTCCCTCTCCCTCTCCCTCTCCCTCTCCCTCCCTCCAATAAGTAGACAAACACTCTTTAAGAAGAAAGAAGAATATGGACAAAATCATGGAGATATGGAACAGAATGATATATCTGGGGCACTTCACGTAGTTTGGCAGGAATGGAGTATGAGCTGTGAAGGAAAAGATGAAAATATGACACGGGGTAAGCAGGGGCTAGATCTTGCAAGCCCTTATCTACTGTGCTGAGAAAGCTAGGTATATTCTTCAAGGTTTCACTGAAGGGCAAACTAGGAATTTCAAAATGATATTTGCACTTTAGCAAAAAGGAGCAGGAGAGGGAAAGACCGATGCATGGGAGTCTACAAAGCAGGTTTGCTAGGGAGTGCGGGAATGGTTCATGGGGGAATGTCCATGCGAGAAGGAATAGAGCTATGAAACATATTTAGGTAAGAGCTAGGGCTTTGATGTGGCCACAGTGCAGATTCATGAGTGGTGTTGAAAGAGTGCTACACAGGTGGTTAGGATGGCAGATGATGCAGGACACTGGAGGGCGGCAATGTCATAAGGACGCTGGAGTCACACTGCTGGCATTTGAATATCATTTCTTCATTTGACTGGTTGTGTGCCTTGTAAAAATCAGGGGATGGCCTTAGTCTCCTCAGCTGTATAATGAGGACAGTGGCAATAATCAATGGTTTGTTTTGAGAATTAAATCATTCAACATGTAAAATCAATTAGCAAGCTCCTGGCATTGAGCAAGTCACATATAAATGTAGCTACTCTTATTATTTTAAACATGTTAAGAAGTTTGAAGTTAATTTTTTGGAGGCAACTTGGAGAATTCTGATGGCCTTCAAAAAGAGATAGTATATACCAAGTAATATTTTAGGAAAACTGGCCCAATGTTAAAAGTGTCAAAGTGACATTTTAGGAAAATTGGCAGTGTAGGAGGGGAAGTGACTAGAGACATGGAGCCCTGTTAGGAGACTATGGTAGAAATTCAATTAAGATAATAAGGGCTTGGCTAAAGGCAACGAGTCTCATGTGAAAAAGATTTTGAAGGCAAACTGACAGACCTTTGGAAGAGCTGGATAAGGGGAGTGAAGGTTCCTATGTAGTTAGGAGGTCCCAGGCGGGTCCATGTTTGGCTGTGCCGTGCCAATGTTTCCTAGCTTATGTTCTTTCCTGGTCCAGAGTCAGTGACCGCCCAGCTCTGTTAGATTTCCTTCCCTTTCAAAAAGGACTGTCATTCCCCAACCTCAGCCCCTTCAGCACAAAAGAGTTAAGAAAACACCTGTCTAGGGGCCGGCGCTGTGGCGTAGCAGGTAAAGCTGCTGTTTGCAGTGCCGGCATCTCATATGGGCCCCAGTTCAAGACCTGGCTACCCTTCTTCCAATCCAGCTCTCTGTTGTGGCCTGGGAAAGCAGTAGAAGATGGCCCAAGACCTTGGGCCCCTGTACCTGCGTGGGAGCCCTGGAAGAAGCTCTTGGCTCCTGGCTTCGGATAGGCGCAGCTCTGGCCGTTGCAGCCAATTGGGGAGTGAACCAACAGATTGAAGACTCTCTCTCTGTGTAACTCTGACTTTCAAGTAAATAAATAAATCTTAAAAAAAAGAAAGAAAACACCTGTCTGAGATAGTTGACAGAATAAAGCAGACCTCGTTAATCTTACTCAACCCCCTACAACCACTGTGACACACCTAACAAAATGAACACACACACACATACATGATCATAAAAATGTAAAAAAAAAACATACTGAAAATTTCAACAGTCAAAAACAAGCAAGGAAAATAAACTTTAAACTGTGAATGGCACCCAAGAAAGGAAGGATTGGCAGAGTACAGAGCTAACTAATAAAAATCTGGAGACTGGGGGAGAAGAGGTGAAAGGAAGTGAAACCATGATAATCTTATCTTCCATAGTGTGGAGTCAATATCTCTTGAGATGGAATAATATTTATTCAGAGATTGGCAATTCTTGTGGCTTCATTTCAGCCTTCTGTTAAATCAAGTAAAATTAAATTGAATACTTTTTTAATAAAACTGGCCTGCACACTATGATCCTATTTTCATGAAGTCATTTCTATCTAGCCATTCATCTCTTTTCTGAATATGTGTGTAAGGAAATGTCTGAAACAGTGTTCACTAAATATTAACACTGATCACTTCTCAGTGGTATAGTTTGGGGTGATTGGTTGCTTTTTGTTACTAGAAAAACAATAACCTCATTTTCTTTTTTTTTTCATGAGGAAGAAAATTCTATTCAGTGGCTGTACTGGAATCAAATTTTATCTGACATGGCATGACATTAATGGGCCATGCAAGAACCTCATAAATGTTGAGTTCAACAGAAATATTCATCATAATGTGGAATGACAGCTCTTTTTTTCCAGAGAGCCTGCATTGGTCAATGGAATTGTACACACTTACCACCCACTGTAGGCTTGACCCTATGGGAGGCTTTACAGGAGAAACATGGCTTCTGCCCTCAAAAGAACTTCCAGCTGAGTGGAAGAGACAAGATTCATATTAGGGAAGCATTACTTACCAAAGGTAGATAAATCAAAGTAAACAAAGCATGCTCAAGGATTTTAAAAAATTGTGAATGAGTATGTATATTACAAGAAATATTCTAGATAGAGAGATACAAAGATACATAAAGCACATTGTCTTACTCAAGGAATTTATCATCCACTTGGGGAGAAAAAAATGTAAATACCTAAATCTATTATGATATATATAATAGGATAATTGCTTGGATACAAGTATGCCAGTGGTGCAATATGAACAAAAGAATAGAAGAGGTAGGATATTGGTGTCGTTAGCACTAAAGCAGTGGTGCTAGAAATTGGTAAGTTGGGTAAGACTCATGTTTATCTCTGCAAATGTTTTTGTGCCAGCCTTTCTTACTGTTCCCCACGCTTTACACTCTGTCATTGTAATCAACCTTTTGCTTAACACTGCTTCTCAAAGTGAACATAGTTCTTTGACAACTCAACTTGGCAAACATTTGAGTCCTGATATGTTACATAGACTCTGTGATGGAGATTGAAAAATAAGTAAACCATGCTCAAAGAAGGGCAAGAGGGCAGTCACTTAACATTTACCAAAGGTCTGTGTGTTTCAGGCAGTGGGCTAGGAGATTCCTATGTTATCGCATTTAATCTTTAAAAGAACACTACAAGATGATGCTATCTTTTCACAGAAGGGTGTGCTGAGATTCAGAAAAGTTAGGTAACCAACTGAAAAAGCAGACTCCTGATAAAGAGGCAAGGTAGATATGTGAATGTATACCTGCTTTCAAGAGTATACCTGCTTTCAAGACACTGCCCATGGCCAGCGCCGCGGCTCACTAGGCTAATCCTCCACCTGCGGCGCTAGCACACCGGGTTCTAGTCCCAGTCGGGGCGCCGGATTCTGTCCCGGTTGCCCCTCTTCCAGGCCAGCTCTCTGCTGTGGCCAGGGAGTGCAGTGGAGGATGGCCCAAGTGCTTGGGCCCTGCACCCCAGGAGAAGCACCTGGCTCCTGCCATCGGATCAGCGTGGTGCGCTGGCCATTGGAGGGTGAACCAACGGCAAAGGAAGACCTTTCTCTCTGTCTCTCTCTCTCTCTCTCACTGTCCACTCTGCCTGTCAAAAAAAAAAAAAAAAAGACACTGCCCATCTAATGGGCAAAGCGGCCATTACTCAGTCTTCAAGGATATGAAGTTATGATGTCATATGAACTTATGATGTCAGCAATCTTCAAGGATACTTGCCATGAAAGTGTATGACCAGGTACTCCTGAGTACTTGGAGAAGCCAAAAAAAAAAAAAAAAAAAAAAGCCTAAAACGACTCACCTTTGAGCAGTAAGGATGAGTCCAGAGCTGGGGGGACAATCCAGAAGGCAGAAGAGAATGGATTTCTAAAATACACAGCTGCCATAATGCACTTGAAATAATGACTTGAAAATTTTGACCCCTCTCCACCAGGAATCTGAGCTGGAAAAAGGTGAGCAGAATTTTCTGAACTGTATTATATCTATCAAATCATTGCAACTGTAAAGTTCTGAGTATTTTCTCACTTCTCCTCCACACCCCTCCTCAATGCAATAACCTCAAAGTGTATTGCATGTTCCCCCAAAGTAAGGTCTTGAAAACATTAATTTAGTGCCGGCGCCGTGGCTCAATAGGCTAATCCTCCACCTTGCGGCGCCGGTACACCGGGTTCTAGTCCCGGTTGGGGCGCCGGATTCTGTCCCGGTTGCCCCTCTTCCAGGCCAGCTCTCTGCTATGGCCAGGGAGTGCAGTGGAGGATGGCCCAGGTGCTTGGGCCCTGCACCCCATGGGAGACCAGGAAAAGCACCTGGATCCTGGCTCCTGCCATCGGATCAGCACGGTGCGCCGGCTGCAGCGGCGGCCATTGGAGGGTGATCCAACGGCAAAGGAAGACCTTTCTCTCTCTGTCTCTCTCTCTCACTGTCCACTCTGCCTGTCAAAAAAAAAAAAAAAAGAAAAAAGAAAACATTAATTTATACCTTGATCTCCCCTGAGGATGTAACTAGGAGATAATAATACCGGTGACTGACAAAATGGGATGACGGCTTTCTGTGCTAGGTCACCCTGACATCCATCATCCAGGTCTACAGAACACTTCAAAAACAGTCTCATTCAAGGTAGTGGCCAAAGGAGAGTGTTACTATCTTATATTCGTGGAAGGCAGTCCTGCTCCCTCCAAGCTCTGTGCTGTAGACAATTGCTGAGTGTTTTGAGGTCTCCATGTGTCTCTTCTCTTCTCCTCCAGATTATGGAAAGCTATCAAACCAACCTATTTGCTCACTTATCCAACCAGTCATTCATCCAAGTCCACATTTGTATCCATCCACCATCTTACTCACCTATACTCCACAAATATTCATTGAAAACTTATGATGTCAGGAATAATGCTATAATTCTAGGTATCTGGGGCAGAAATAAGAAACAGATTCTTCTTTGGAGACCAATTGTCCTTGATTACCCAAGACTGGGGACTAGTAGTGGAGGATGAGGAGAGGTTCCTGGGGCACAATAATTTTTAATTAAAAACCAGGAAAGTCCTAGGCAAACCAGGAAGAAATGGCTACGCTATGCTTCTCTCAAGGTAATTACAATGATATCTTTATTCATTATTCACTTCAGTATATACAATATCCAGAACTTAATGTGAACTAAATATCTGTTGACAGACCTTTGATAAACGTTAAGTCACGTGAGTGACTGAGGAAAGTGCAATAAGAGAGGAATCTATGGAGAAGAGGATTCATGGGGCCAGCGCTGTGGTGCAGCAGGTTAAATCCCCGACCTACAGCACTGGCATCCATATGGGTGCCAGTTTGAGTCCCAGCTGCTCCATTTCCAATCCAAGTCCTTGCTAATGTGCCTGAGAAAGTAGCGGAGGATGGCCCAAGTCGTTGGGCCCCTGCACCCACATGGGAATCCTGGAAGAAGCTCTTGACTCCTGGCTTCAGATCTGCTCAGCTCCGGCTGTTGCGGCTATTTGGGGAGTGAACCAGTGGATGGAAGACCTCTCTCTCTGTCTATCTCTCTCTCTCTCTCTCTCTCTCTCTGCAACTCTTTCAAATAAATACATCTTTAAAAAATAAGAAAGGAAGATTCACTCATTCAACAAGCAATTGCTCAGAACCTACTATGTGACTGACACAGTGCTAACCACTAGACACACAATGATAAGTAAAACCAAGCATGGTCACTGCCCTTATGGCACTTACAGTACAACAAGAAAAATAGACATTGAAATGATCACAAGAAAAACAGTGGATCCAGAAGAATGTCCTCTGGTTAATTGATCGAAGTTGATTAAGTTATGTTTCAACTGAGACTTTCAGGATGGGTAGGAAAAAAGAATGGGGTTGAGGAGAGTCAAACGATTTTTACTCAGATGAACTCTGGATACAGACTCTCCAGCAGGGAAGAAATGGCTGTAGTAAACAACCCCCAGAAACACCTTCTGGATTTTCACTTTTCTGATGGCGTGATTTCACTCTGATACTTGACATCTACTCTCTCTAGATAACCTACTCAAAGGTCATCTCCTCTGACCCTTTCCAGGTAGAACTGATCATTCCATCTGTGGCAGAGTCACAGTGCTCCCCAAGTGCTGTGCCAACTATTGTCATCAGCATATCCTTAGACTGTATCTCCCAGATCCCTTGCATCTGCAGGGAACCAAATGGCCACACGCTGTGGTGCTTTGGGGCCAAAATAGTTATGAGGGTGTACCTTCTCCACCCTGGCTCCTTCTCCCCATATACCAGTTAAGTGACCTTTAGTCATCTTCAAAAAATATTTATTTATTTAAAAGGCAGAGTAACAGTGAGGGAAAGAGAGAGAAAGAGAGAGAGAGAGAGTCAGTCTTCCATCTGCTTGTTCACTACCTACTTGTCTGTAATAGCCAGGTCTAGGACAGGCTGAATTCTAGGGGCCTGGAGCTCCATCCAGGTCTCCCACTTGAGTGGCAGGGGTCTAAGCACTTGACCCATCTTCTGCAACCTTCCTAGGTGTGTTAGCAGAGAGCTGGATGGGAAGTAGAGAAACCAGGATTCCAACAAGCATTCCAATATGGGATGCTGGAGTCGCAAATGATGACTTAACCCGTTGACCAAAATGCCATCCCCAATTCTTAGAAACCTTTAGTGGAAGATGGAAAAGGCCTAAATATCTAAATAAATTTTTGGAGTGGAGCTCTCCTTCCTAAGCTCAACCACAATAAACTTGATGTGAGCAAGAAATATATGTTTTGGTGTTAAGCCTCTTAGAGTTGAGAGCTCATTTGTTATATTAACTAGCATTATTTACCCTATTATACCATCCTCTACCCTGTTTACATGTATATCTCAGCATAATTTTTAATTATTTATGCAGGGCTGGCATGGTGGTGTAGCAGGTTAAGCTACCACCAGCAATGCTGGCATCCTGTATAAGTGTTGGCTCTTCTCCTGGCTGCTCCACTTCTGATTCAGCTCCCTGCTAATATGCCTGGGAAATCAGCAGAAGATGTCCTGAGTCCCTGGGCCCCTGCACCCATGTGGAAGATGAGGAAAAAGCTCCTGGCACCAGCTCATGAAAGATCTCTCTCTCTCTCTCTCTCTCTCTCTCTCCCCTTCTCCATAATTCAGACCTTAAAAATAAACAAACAGATTTTAAAAATTATTTATGCATGGCCCCAACAGCCAGGGCTGGGCCAGGCTGAAGTCTAAAGCCACAAGCTTCTTCCTCATCTACCACATGGCGGCAGGGACCCAGGAACTTTTGCCATCTTCCACTGCTTTCCCAGGAGCATTAGCAGGAGGCTGGATTGGAAGTGGAGAAACCAAATCAGTGCTTATATGGGATACCAGTGTCACAGGCAGCAGCTTAACCCACTATGCCAGAATACTAGGCTCCACAAATGCCTTTTTTGAACAAACATACCAGTTTCTTCCACTGATACTTATACTACCTACATATATTTGAAAGTACTCTAGAACTGTCTCTATAGGGGCTGACTTTGGGTACAGCAGTTAAGATGTCACTTGGACCAGTGTCTGCTAATACTAACTGATAGAATTAAAAAGGAGAGAATGATCCAACATGGGAAGTGGGATACACAGCAGACTCATAGAATGACAAATGCCCTAAACAGCACTCTGACCTCAGAATCAGCCCTTAAGGCATTTGGATCTGGCTCAGAAGCCCATGAGAGGTTCGCAGGCATGGAAAGCTAAGACACTGTGGCAAATAAAGACCTACATGAAAGATCTCTGTGAGTGAGATCCCAGTGGAAAGAATGGGCCATAAAAGAAGGAGGTACCTTTCTCTGAAGGGAGGAGAGAACTTCCACTTTGATTATGGCCTTGTCTAAATAAGGTCAGAGTTTGTAAACTCAAGAGGCTTCTATAGCCTTGACAGCTCATGACAAGAACCTCGGGTAATTACTGACATCATAAATAAGAGTGTCAATTGTTAAATCAACAACAAGAGTCACTGTGCACTTACTCCCCATATAGGATCTCTGTCCATAATGTGTTGTACTATGCAAATTAATGGTAAAACTAGTCTTCAAACAGTACTTTATACTTTGTGTGTCTGTGTGGGTGCAAACTGTTGAAATCTTTACTTAGTATATACTAAGTTGATCTTCTGTATATAAAGATAATTGAAAATGAAACTTGAAGAATGGGATGGAAGAGGGAGTAGGAGATGGCATGGTTTGTGGGTGGGAGGATGGTTATGGGGGAAAAACACTATAATCCAAAAGTTGTACTTTTGAAATTTATATTTATTAAATGAAAGTTTTTTTTAAAAAGATGTCACTCATCAGAGTGCCTGGTTCCAGTCATATCAGAGTGCCTGGTTCTCATCCTGGCTGTTCCATTTCCAATCAAGCTTCTTGCTAGTCTTGGGAGGCAGCGGATGATGGCTCAGGTGCTTGAGTCCCTGTCATCCATATGGGAGATCCAGATTGAATTCCCAGTTTACAGGCATTTGGGAAGTGAACCAGCAGATGGAAGGTCTCTCTCCCTGTCTTTCTCACTCTGTCTCGGCCCCACAATTTAAAAAAAAAAAAAACTATTTACGATTTATCAGCTGTAGTACAAAAAATTTTTTCAGACTCAATGTGAAAAAACGTTTCTTTGGGGACATGCATCATGATGCAGTGGGTTAAGCTGCCACTTGGGACACTCACACCACATATCAGAGTGCTGATTCTAGTCACAGCTGCTCCACTTCCGATCTAGCTCCCTATTAATGTTCCTGAGAAGCAACAGAAGCAGATGATGGCTCAAGTGCAGACACCAAAAAGACAGACTTGGATAGAGGTTCTGGCTGCAGGCTTCAGCCTGGCCCAGTCCCACCCAGCTGCCAAGGTCATTTGAGGGGTGAATCAGCAGATGAAAGCTATCTCGGTCTCTCTAACTCTGCCTTTCAAATAAATAAATAGATCTTTTTAAAAAAGTATTTATGCACCTGCTTGTGTACATGAATGTCTCCCTCTATTAGACTCCAAGTTTCTTGATGTGACTTATTCCTCTTTGAATCTCTACCACAAAGCAAAATGCCTACCACATTGAATGTTCAACTGTTTTATTGAATGAAGAAATAAATGAATGCATGATGCCCAACCCTCTGGGCTTTCCTGCTTTCCCTTTAAAACCCGGGCCCACACTGGAGAAAACACTCTCATTTTCTGTTTTTTCTTAACATTGTTTACGTTCTATAATGGAATTTTAGTTAATGCTAAGGGAAAACAGAAAACAATTATAGAAAATAGTAACAGCACAGAGTCAGGTTTCTATGCTACAGATTTTGAATACCACAATCCCTGTAAAAGCAGTGAAAAACTGTCTTTACTGAGTCCCTAGTTCCTCTACCTTGAAACAGATACTGTTTAGGCCAGTGGTTCTCTCCATTTCTCCCACTGTCATACCTTTCGTATGCACAACACACTCCAATCCATAATAGCTCTCTTTGCATCCAGCTAACAGAGGCACACTGAAGAGGGGATGCGATTTGGTAGTTGCACCTGATCTTCCTTTCACTCCACCTGGCCCTGCACCCCACCTATTGCTTTCTCATGGGATCCTCTGGATGTCTCAGCTTCCAGACTCTCTCAACTCTGCCTCCCCACGTCCAAGCAGTAGCTGCTAAAAACCTCACTCTGCTGTTTCAGATTTCCCAGGCCTTGAAAAGATTCGCACTTTCAGTTCTGGCATTTGTCAACAGCCATTACCTAGTTCATAGCCAGTTTGCTGGACAGGAATGATTGCCACCCTTGAATCCCCTGGACTGGTCCCTGGAATCTATGATGGGTGGTTCAGGGGAACCGTTTTCATCATTGACTGCAAGTCTGCAATGTAACAAGATCCTCAGCACACAATACCCAGAAAAGTCCTACAGTGAGAAGTAGAACCTATCCAGAGGTTCATGTGAGAATAGAAAGATGGGGGGAGGCTGCAGAGTCGAAAGAGGGGAGACACAGACAAGCTTTAAGTGGTTACCATGTGAAAAAAATGTGCCAGACTGAGCTGACTATGCTTGTATAATTTACAAGTCTTTGTAAAAGCAAACAGCTCTCTTTTTTTGTGTGTGTGTGTGCTCACTGGGCCTGTAAACACAGCATAAACTAAGATTGAAAAATAAAACCGAATCATAGTAAACAGACCCTTATTACATGACAGTGCATTAGAATTAAATCTGGACATTGACTACGCATTATTTTCACACAGAGCCTCAAATTTGGACTTCCTCTAATGGTTCAACACAATGAAGCCTGTGGCTGAATGGATCATCGTGTTCTCTGTATGGAACCCCTAGGAGCAATCTTGATTAGTGGATAAGTTCTCAGCCAATGTTCATTCTCTGGTGAAGACCATATCCTTCAGGAATGGAAAGTTGCCCATTCGTTAATAGCTGAGCAATTCTCATCCTCACTCCCAAGGGTTCAGATGGTGAGGGAGAAGGGAAAGCAAAAGGGAAAAACCTAGGCCAGCATGGAAAACATATGGCACATGTGCTATGACTTCATTTCCCTTACCTATGGCAGACATTGCTAATCAATCACAACACTCTACCCCCTGAGTCCTTGTGCAGCCTCAGGCTACTCAATAGTCACTGCAAGCAAACTCTGCCATTCAGTTAGAGTTCAGCGGACAAGGTATTTACCATCCTAAAGGGAGGCTTTCTTGATTATGGAGATAGCCATGAATACAAGTCTAGAAGGAGAAGAACATATCTGCACAGTAAATCAGAAAGTCTTCTCTGAGTCCATCATGACTTTTGGGTTTGCTTGGTACTCATGGCTAAAACATGTTTCATGGATTTCTTAAAGATATTTAAATTTATTAAGGATACATAGCCAGATCATAAAGGAAAAAGTACAGGTGGAGTCTGGAGGAATTTGTATGCAGAGGCTGTTAGAGCCTGGTAGGCCATCGAAGTCTAAAACCCCTGGGGCCCAATGAAACTAGATGCAAAAGTCCCTCACCTGGAAATTCTAAACTGCTAAGACAATGCATTGTAAACTTTGCCAAGGAGCCTTTCTGCACACCCCCTACCCACCTTATCAGAGTCCATGTAGCCTTCTGCTCCTCCCCCAACAAGCAGCCTAAGAATGGACTCTGCTCAGATAGAATGAAGCTTGGCTCCAAAGACCCTATCCTCTGTCCGGGTGAGCTTAACCCCTTCTCCCCACTCCTTACCCTGTCCCATTCTGCCCCCCCCAAATAAAGCCTTTTCTACTTTAACTGGCTGCCTCCTTGCCTTCTTCAAACTCTAAAATCCTAAAATCCAACATTTTGGTGCCAAAGCCCAGGAGAAGGCAAATTTGAGGCGATTAGTCTGTGGAGAACCTCCACCTCTCCATTGCTCCTTTGATATGCCACACTGGTGGAAAACTTGGGAAGTGAGGTGAGGTGTGTGTGTGTGTGTGTGTGTGTTTTGAGTTCCAGTAGGAGGCCCTGGCACATTTAATACTCACTCTGGAAATCCCAGTGCTAGGTCAGAGTCCCTCCCCAGCCTCAGGAACTCTCCCTTCTGGCCTGACCTGAGCTTTTCTAACTCCAAGGATGCTTGGGGTTAAGAGATTGGCTTTTCTTCCATTTCAAGATGGAGCAGAGATTCTGAGGATGTCCATCCAGAGAGGTGCCCATCTGCTCTGACGGATGTCATACCCCATTACACCTTGCTACCTCATGTACTGCTACTCCTTGTCTTACATCCAAATTCTTGCACAAAGACAAAACCTCTGTTTCAGCCATCTCCCATAATATACTTAATAGAACCAGCCAAGAAAACACAAGAACACTAGTGAAGTCCTGAGCAACTTCGCCTTGAAGAATGCTCCAGGCCTAGCATTCTTCTTTCCTTTTCCCTGTCTTGTCTAGTGGCAGCCAAATTCTCTTTGCCAATATTTCATGGAGACAGAGGCTTGCCTACTCTTTTTTTAAAAAAATAATGTTGCCTGTTTTTTTCAAATATCTATTTATTTTTTTGAAAGGCAGAGTACAGAGAGGCAAAGGCAGTAAGAGAGAGAGAGAGAGAGAGAGAGAGAGAGAGAGAGAGAGATCTTCCATCCACTGGTTCACTCTTCAAATGGCTGCTGGGTTGATCCAAAGCCAGGATCCAAGAGCCCCCTCTGGGTTTCCCACATAGGGGCAGGGGTCCAAGGATTTGGGCCATCTTCTACTGCTTTCCCAGGCCATAGCAGAGAGCTGGATTTGAAGTGGAGCAGCTGGGACTTGAAACAGCACCCACATATGATGCCGGCACTGCAGGCAGCAGTTTTAAGTGCTATGCCACAGCACTGGCCCCCAAAGCAGGTTTTAAACGTTGTGGAGAAGTCAAATTACTTTACCAAAGTGTTGAGAACCCTAGGAATCTCACAATAATATTTAACCTAGAAGACAAGACATTTAAGCATAGAACCAACAACGCTTTGTTAAATATTTTTGAGAATCACATTGTTGATGACAAAAGATTTGACCTAGTCGTGATTACAATAACAACAGTTTATAGCATCTTAATAAGTCTAGCAGGGTTTTATAGACCTTTATACTTTATATCAGTGGCAATTGATCTGAGAGCTCTGTAGTTTAACAAGGCACACATTGTCATTGGAAAGCAGAGGAATCTTAAATAGGTGGACACAGAAACTTTCATAATTTAGCAACTGAGAAAATGTGAAAAGTTACGAGGGAGATTGGAAAATATGGCCCTGCAGAGAGTCCAATTTAAAACAAACCCTGTTATGACCAAGTCTTGTCAGTGGCTTTTCAAAATGGTGGCCAAAGAGTAGGGAAACTGAGACATGTGGCATCCTTTATTTAGTAGGGAGGGCTGACTGGGACCAGGTGCTAGGCTTTGGCTGCTGAACAGATGCCATGTTTCCCACCCCAACCCCCAAAGGAGAGGGGGTAGTGAACAAACCTTGGGCGGATCAGGAAGCCAAGATCAGGAGGGCCTATGTCAAGAGTTTGAGAGAGAGCAAGTTAGTCTAGGTCTCTTGTAATATATCCTTCTTCTGTGAATGTGGCAAAGAGACCCTGACTGAAAGAGCAGGCCAGGGAGAGGCCAAGGTAGCTAGGTTAAAAGAGAGTAGGAAGGGGGCCAGTGCTGTGGCATAGTGGGTAAGGCTGCCGCTTGCAGTGCTGGTTCGAGTCCCAGCTGCTCCGCTTCCATTCCAGCTCTCTGCTTGTGGCCTGGGAGGGCAGTAGAGGATGCCCCAAGTCGTTGGGCCCCTGCACCTGCGTGGGAGACCTGGAAGAAGCTCCTGGCTCCTGGCTCCTGGCTTCGGATCGGCACAGCTCTGGCCATTGTGGCCATTTGGTGAGTTAACAGGCAGATGGAGGATCTCCCTCTTTCTCTCTTTGCCTCTGCCTCTGTAACTCTGCCTTTCAAATAAACAAATCTTAAAAAAAAGACAGTAGGAATAAGCATGTTGTAGAAGGTTTGTAGAAGTTGAGTGCTGTGCAAGATAAGGATGGGTGACATTAGAAGAAATTATTTTAAAGTTAACTCTTCTGTCTTAAAAAACAGGTTAGCAGAATAACTCAATTCTCTACCTCTATGTTCCTTGCTAGTCCTTTCCTTTCTTTTTCTTTTTTAAATATTTATTTGAAAGAGTTACACAGAGAGAGGAGAGGCAGCGAGAGAGATAGAGGCCTTCCATCTGCTGGTTCACTCCCCAAAATGCTGCAATGCCTGGAGATGTGCCAATCCGAAGCCAGCAACCAGGAGCTTCTTCCAGGTCTTCCATGTGGGTGCAGGGGCCCAAGGACTTGGGCCATCTTCTACTGCTTTCCCAGGGCTTAGCAGAGAGCTGGATCAGAAGTGGAGCAGCCGGGACTTGAACCAGTGTCCATATGGAATGCCAGCACTACAGGTGGCGCCTTTACCCGCTACGCTAGGGTACCAGCCCCGCTAGTCCTTTTCAATCAACGTTTTTCTGTGTTTTTGAAACTGACCTAGGTCGCCAAATTTTATGCACCTCAGGGAAGTTTCAAGTTTTCTGTTGCCTTTATTGGGTTTATTTGCTTTAACAATCTGAGTCTTAAAGGCGTGAACGTTGATTAAATCTGGCCCACAGCTTTGGTTAAAAAGTTCAGGTTTAACTTGTGCCATGACAATACTTTTAAAGCTCTAAAACGTTGGCTTCTAGCTGGATCCCAGGAACTCTCCAAAGATGAGGCCCTCAAATGGGAGAGATAATAACCAAGTTAATCTAAGTCACATAAAATACATTGTTAGCTTATAAAATGATGCCAAACTTATTAATGGGACACATTTACAGAGTGGACCCATCCCTCATGGCTGTATACCAGACAAAGCTTGTCCTGGATGCTATGTTGATTGCATGATGGTGAGAGGTAATGGGGATGCTCTCTCCCTCATCCCCAGCTTCTGACTTCAGCCGGGTCAGCACTAGGACAAGGAACTGGCTACAGCTTCCCAACCACATTTCCATCCTTTCTAGCAATGCTGCCCTACCCTCTCTTTAGGCAGCCAAAGTCAGTTTAAAAAAAAAAGTTACACAGACACTTTTTGTCCACTTTTTCTGCTTAGAAAATTCAATCCTCAGCCCTGAGAGTAAAAAACATTACCATAATAAACAGAGGGGCAAGTTTGTGGCATAGTGGGTAAAACTGCTGCATGCAATGCTGGCATCCATGGGGGCAGTGGTTCGAGACCCGGTTGCTCCACTTCTGATCCAGTTCCCTGCTGATGTTCCTGGGAGAGCAGTGGAACATGGCCCAAGTGCTTAGGCCCCTGCACCTACATTAGAGACCCAAGGCGGCTCCTGGCTTTGTTTTGGCCCAGCCCTGGCCATTGCAGCCATCTGGGCAATGAACCAGTGGATGGGAGATTCTCATTCATTCTTTCTCTCTCTCTCTCTCTCTCTCTCTGCCTTTCCCTCTTTCTAGTTCTGCCTTTCAAATGAATAAAATAAATCTTTTTCAAAAAGAAAAAATAAAGGGGAGAGCAAGGTCGCCCACCGCGTGGAAGCTGAGCCATGGGAGCCGCCAGGGCCGCCGGACCCGCCAGACCCGCCAGACCCGCCGAGCAGCTGGACCCACCGGACCCGCCGGACCCGCCGGACCCGCCGGACCCGCCGGAGCCGCAGAGTCTGCGCGCCAGCGCTGGAAGGGGAGGTGAGCTAAAAACCTCTCGGTAACCCGAGACATTGGCGGGGAAAGGCAGAAAGAGCCTGCAGAGAACGAGGCCTGAAACCCCGTTGGGGAAAGTTCACCAGGCTCGCTGGAGGAGAGAAAAAATCGAATAAATAAGGGGAACCTGCGCGGACATTTAGCCTCTCTCTCTACTCACCTTTCAAAGCCGAGCAAGACAAAGGGCAGGCGCCATTTTACGTAAGTAAATCGGTGCGCGCCATTTTGCATATGTAAAGCGGGTGTCTCTCATTAGCCAAGCAGAAAAACCTGACTCTGGTAAGCAAACGAATACCCACAGGGGCCAGATTTCCTACATCAACTACTCTCAATTCCACTCAGTTAATACTGCCAAGGCCTCTGTGACCTCTCACAGGTGCTACATCAGCAAGCACTCTCCGTGTCTGGGAGAACAGACCAGGAACAACAGGAGACACTGATGCACTTCAACATTTGTTTCCCCTCCATCTAACAACTTGCTTACAAAAACAGGAGGCCCCTTCTACCTCTGCCTCCCCACTAACTAGGCCACAGTGTGCACTCTTACCTGTCTCCCAATGTTAATTCCTATCTTTAACTACAAATATTTGCCACTAAAGAGCTGCCACCCTAATACCCCACTTAACCATCTTAAAAAAAAAAATCCCAAGGTCTCATTAAGTTTCAAGACCAAGTTGAGAGGCTGATGTTGTGGTGCCGTGGGTAAAGCCACCACCTGCAACAGTGGTGTCCCATATGGGCTCAGGTTTGAGATCCGAGTGATCCACTTCTGATCCAGCTCCCTGCTAATACACCTGGGTAAAGCAACAGAAGACAGCACAAGTGCTTGGGCCCCTGCATCCACCTGGGAGACCCGGAAGAAGCTCTTGGCTCCTGGCTTCAGATTGGCCCAGCTCCAGCTGTTGCAGGCATTTGGGGAATGAATCAGCAGATGGAAGATTCATTCTCTCTCTCCCTCTCTCCCTCTCTCCCTCTCTCCCTCTCTCCCTCTCTCCCTCTCTCCCTCTCTCCCTCTCTCCCTCTCTCCCTCTCTCCCTCTCTCCCTCTCTCCCCCTGTCTGTAACTTTGCCTTTCAAATAAACAAAAGAAATCTTAAAAAAAAAAAAAAAACCACATTGATTCCTTGGTAGCAATAACTTTACAAAATCAAGGAAAATTAGACCTGCTAACAGCAGAAAAAGAGGGTCTCTGTTCATCTTTAGAGAAAAAAATGTTGCTTTTATGTGAACCAAACTGGTCTTGTTCATGATGCTGCTTGCGAGCTGACAGAGCATCCGGAATGCAACAGTGGATGACTGGCTCTTGAAACAACTGGTTCCAAAAGTCCTCCTGGCTACCTTGGCTTACGTCCCTCCTCACTCCCTTGTAACTAGTTTTCTTCTTGTTTATCTCAGGCCATGCCTCTTTCAATTGCTGAATACCTCACTCGAACCCATGTCAACAACATCTTTCTGCTAACATGCGTCCAATTCCAGCCACTGTTATGGAGACCCCAATTCTAGCAGTGGGAGAGAGAGGAACCACTCCCCTAACTACACCCCTCTCAGCAGGAAGTAGCCATTGTCCTAAGACTAACAAGAGGCCATGACTTCTTACATTTTTGAATCCTTGAGCCCGCTTTTTTTTTCTTCTTGAGATGAATTTTTGGGGCCGGTGCTGTGGCACAGTAAGTTAATGTTCTGCCTGTGGCACCAGCATCCCATATGGGTGCCGGTTCATGTCCTGGCTGCTCCACTTCTGATCCAGCTCTCTGCTGTGGCCTGGTAGAAGATGGCCCAAGTGCTTGCATGGGAGACCAGGAAGAAGCACCTGACTCCTGGCTTCAAATCGGCGCAACTCTGGCCATTGTGGCTATCTGGGGAGTGAACCAGCAGAAGGAAGACCTTTCTCTCTGTCTCTCCCTCTCATTGTCTGTAACTCTACCTCTCAAATAAATAAATAAAAATCTAATAAAAAATATTTATTTTCTTTTCTTGCCTTCCTGGTAAATGCCTAGTCATCCACCATCTAGCTCAAGCCTAGCCTTATCTCTAAAGCTTGTCTCTCCTTTGTCCTCATCCCAAAGAGGGTTAATTACCTCTGGTCTAATTTTCTCAGTCTCCTTTCATTCATTCATCAATGTTTCTCATGTGTTTATCAAAAGGCAGACTCTGTTCTCCTATTCCTTACCTCAACCCTTAAAAAACTAGAGTTTCTCAAGAATCTGCAGTCCCCTTCCTTCCTTTTTTGTATACTAAACTTGGGCCATCTTGTCTATCCTTGTGGTTTCAATGACCAGCCCCATTCAGTTGACACTCACACATTTCGCTCACCTGGTCTTCAGTGCTGCATAATTATATACCCATTTGGATGTTTTGCAAACACTTTATTTTTTTAAAGATTTATCTTATATTTATTTGAAAGTTAGAGTTACACAGAGAGAGGAGAGGTAGAGGTAGAGGTAGAGAGAGAGAGAGAGAGGTCTTCCATCTATTGGTTCACTCCCCCAGTTGACCACAACAGCTAGAGCTGTGCCGATCCGAAACCAGGAGCCAGGAGCTTCCTCCAGGTCTCCCACATGGGTGCAGGGGCCTAAGGACTTGGGCCATCTTCTACTGCTTTCCCAGGCCATAGCAGAGAGCTGGATCAGAAGAGGAGCAGCTGGGACTAGAACCGGTGCCCATGTGGGATGCCAGTGCTTCAGGCCATGGCTTTAACCCACTGTGCCCCAGCGCTGGCCCCGAGAAGAATTTTTAAATGCAGATATGATATGTACTTTTTGAGTGCTCTTCAACGGCTTCCCATTTCCCTGGGAGTGAAGTAAGCACGTGGCTTATAATATGCACCTGTACAGTTATGCTGCTGCTTCTCTCATCTCCCTTCCCCTCCATGACCCAAGACCCACCAGCACCCTCCTCATACTCCATGTTCCTGCCATACTAAACTGCTTTCAGTTCCTCCAGAATGGGTGTCATGCCCTCTGCTTGGAGAACTTTCCCTCAGTCTCACCTAACTTCGACTCCTCCCTTAGCATGGCTTAGATATAATCCCTCTGTGAGGCCTTTCCTGACTTTGGCCACCACCCCCCCTCCCAGTCCGAGTCCAGAGCCCCTTCCTTCACCTCCACAAACTCTGAGCTGTTTTCCAACAGTCCCTTCGCACTACACTCAAATCGTTGGTTACTTATCCAACTCTTCTACTAACTGGTGACCTCTCCTTGAATACCGAGTGCTTAAAGCAAGACCTACTACATAGGAAGTGCTCTGTATACAAGAGGCCTTGAAGAAAATTCATGGAAGATACATATTATAAAAAGCACGAATTTTTTAAAGAGTATGTGTTCATTTATTTGAGAGGCAGAGAGACAGAGAAAGTGTTGACATCCACTGATTTTACTCCTCAGATGCCCACAGTGATCCGGACTGGGCCAGGCTGAAACTAGGTGCTGGCAGCTCAATTCAGATCTCTCACATGAGTGGCAGGAATCCAATGACTTGAGCCATCGCCGCTACCTCCCAGGGTCTGCATTAGCAGGAAGCTGGAATCAGGGGCTAGAGACAGGTATCAACCCCAAGTACTCTGACATAGGGTACAGATGTTTTAACTGGCATCTTAACTGCTAGGCTAAATGCCTGCCCTTAAACTTACCTTTTTCCCCCCTAGGAGTAGTTTTTTAAAAGTTTATATTTTATTTTTTTATGTACTTGAAAGCAGAATTACAGATAGAGATAAAGAGACAGAGAGAGTTCTTCCATTCCCTGGTTCACTCCCCAAATGGCTGCAATGGCCAGCATGGGCCACCCTGAAATCAGGAGCCTAGAACTCCATCCAGGTCTCCCATGTGGGTGGTAGGGACCATAGTAACTTGAGCCACTCTCTGCTGCTTTTCCAGGTGTATTAGCAAAGACCTGAATCAGAAGTGGAACAGCCAGGACATGAACTGGCACCCATAGGGGATGC
The DNA here is from genome assembly GCF_964237555.1 of Oryctolagus cuniculus. NCBI lineage: Eukaryota > Metazoa > Chordata > Mammalia > Lagomorpha > Leporidae > Oryctolagus > Oryctolagus cuniculus. Next base: position 49,506,343 of record NC_091453.1, on the reverse strand, counting down.
CAGCATTGCAGGTGGTGGCTTATCCTGCAATGCCACAATGATGGCCCCTAAACTTTCCTTTTAATCTCATTTTCCATGAACTTTTTGAAATATCGTGGTATATCTGTCAACCACATGAATGGTTGGAACTCTATAGAGAAGCTTTGTCTAGACTGGGCGTAAATTTGGAAAGTTGATTTAAAAAAAAAACCATTGGAAGCAATGCTTCTCTATAAATGCGGTTGTTTGCAAATGTTAATGTATAACTGGCAAGAGATGACTGGAAGCAGAACAATAGGTGAGAAACAAATTGTTCCCTGGTGTGTGTAAAGCAAGAAATGAGTCAGGAAACAATGAAGGAATCAGGATTGAATTAGCTAAAACAAAAGATTAGCATGAAATAGCCTGCAGGAAGCTGGAGAGTGGGCAAGTAGGGAAAGAATGGAGTGGTGAGCTAAGAATAACAACTAGAGTAGGTTATGGTGTCTCATATTTTATAAGGCCCTTCTCATAGACTATTCACTGAGTCTTCCATCGACTTACTCATAGGACTATAGATCCCCCTCCCCCCCAGATTTCAGCAGAAGAGGAAACTGAGGCTCGGAAGGTGAAGGAACCTGGCAAAGTCATGTGACAAGCAAATGAGAATGTCAGGACTCTGATCCACGTGCATGAAGTACTATACCCCCTTCTATGCCCTGTGACATCTTTGGGTGGGGGCAATTAAGACAAGGGAGGCAGCCATTCTAGCAGAAGCTGTTTAAGCATTCCTGAGCACCCATGCACAGCTCCCGGCCTGGTCAGGGCCCTCTCCTCTGAGGGCTCATAGTATCTTAGGATTTGGGAATCACAGTATGCTGTCTTCTCCATGTGCCAAATCTCCTGCTCTCTTATAAGGACACTTGTCATTGCACTCAGAGCCCAAGTCAGTTTGCTGACTTGGAATCATGCTTTTCTGTCTCCTCAGGTATTACCCTCATGCTCCCATATTTTTTTGCTTGCAGCACAGTAGCCTTAGTGCATCGCACAGAGTGGGCTATACCTAAGCATACCTAAGCAGTGGATCCTAACAGGAAGCAGCTGAATAGGAAAGATAGGGCATGGGACTCAAGCTGGGGCAATTAGCGCCAGGCCAGGAACCATCAGTATCTCCAGAGAAACAGACCACTCAGCCTCTCCAAGGTCTGCCCCCAGGGAGGCCCAAGTCTACAAAGATAGGGAATCTCTCTGAAGAATGCTAAAACTCTCAGGCCACTGGGTGCTTAGGGCCCTGCCACAGCCATTCAAAGGAATGACAGACAGCGAACAGACCATAAACATAGACAGAAGGGAACAGATGAAAGCCAGGGAGCTTGAATGGCCTCATTTCTCAGGTGCCAAAAGACAAGGCAAAGGGCCCAGTGGGAACCAAAGGAGCAAACACCTTGGGGTGTGTGTTGGGCTGAAAAAAATGGTCCCTGAAAAGTTATCCCTGTCAGAATCCTCTGCACCTGGAAATGCTATTTTGTATGCCAGAAAAAGGACATTGCTGATGTGATCCAAATTAAGGATCTTGAGATGGAGAACTTACATAGAATAGTCTACCTGGACCCTAAATACAATGACAAGTGTCCTTATAAGAGAGCGGAAGATTTGACACATAGAAAAGACGAGGCCATGCGACCATGGAGACAAACAGAGGGAGTAATGTGACCACAAGCCACTGGAAGCTGGAAGATACCAGAAGCAGTGTCTCCCTTAGAGCCTTTGGAGGGAGCACGGCCCAGCTGACACCTTGGTTTCATCCAGTGATAGTGATGGCAGACTTCTGGCTGTGAAAGAATAAAGTTCTGTTGGGTTAAGCCACCCAAGTTGTGGTACCTTGTTATGGCAGCTTTGTGAAACGAATACTATTCAGGGTCTGAGACACAGTCAGGTATTAGCTTTTGCAGGTGCTGTCACCAACATAGGTGATAGTCCATGAAGACAAATGCCTGGCCTCCTTCTCTCCCTTTTCACCTCCCATTAGGTAAGAAATCTCAGATCACTTGTTTATTTTTGTCTCTTGTTCCAGAAAGACAGGGACTGAAAATTTGGGTGGTTTTCTTTTCAGAAATGCTTCCGAAGCAAGGTTTGTGTTGGGTAGGACTTAATTGGACAAGTCTGAAGTGACTGAAGTGAAAGTGGCTAGGTAAGGTCTGGCCCAATTGACAGGTCTTGGAGCCAAGGTTCTAGCAGCAATGGAGACTGGTGTACAGTACATGGTAGGCCTGGATATTGATAAAGACAACAATGAGCCTGTGCTATACTAACAGAAAATCAGTTTTCAGTGAGGGCCAGCTGTGAAAGTCCTGTGTCAAGGACCCCAAGCCCAAGGTGTTAAAATATTTGAGAAAAGAAGCCAATTACTGGGAGACCATAATTGGAGAGTCCAAGCAAGAGTGGCAATAAGGCAGACTCCATTCCACACCTTGTGTTTTGCCCACTGATGTCAGGATATCCCCCTCAGGCTGGGACTGCAACAGAGTCTGTCAATGCCAAAATAGCTAATACCTCACAGTGCTTGCTGTGCACCAGGCATTGTGCTAAAGTAGTCTACACATAGTAACTTATTTAATCCTTACCTCAACCCTGTGATGTAGGTACCATGGTTACTTCCATCTCGAAGAGAAATGAGACTTTGTGATACTATATAAGTATACTCCAAGGTCGCATACTTAGTCAATGGAGGTGACAAAATTTGATCTAGAATTTGAAGCCAGAGCTGGTTGGTTTCTGGGCCCCTTTTGTTACTGGATATGAAGCCCAGTTGCAAATTGGGAGCTCCAGAGAGTCTGCTTTTATTGATTAAAAGTGAGAGCTGGTTAATAAATTTTTAAAAGAAAACCCCTAAATGATTCTAATACCAGCCAGAGTTGAGGACCATTGGACTAGGCTATACTGACTCTTGAATGACTGATAGGACTTTCTTTGAATTCTTCCAGAGGTGTTTATTTGTTATTGAAATAACTATTTCATGGATGGAGTTTCAGGCTATGTTGGGGGACATAAAAATAAATGTAATGATGGTGATAACAATACTAATAACTCTCCCTAGTTCTACAAGCTTTGTCATTTACAAAGAGGTCTCATTCACAATCTCTAATCTTCACAAGCACTCTGAGGTAATAATTGTTAGCCCTAACAGATTATCACGCTGAGATGCAGACAAGGTAATAAATTTGTCCAAAAGATCACACAGATGACCAATGGTTTAACAAGGATATAATCCATGAACTCATGTGGATGTTTAAATCCCAAAGTCATAGTTGAATGGTGCTGAGTGTGTGGAAATGTAATCCAAGTATGGTGCTTAGGAGGTGGGCCTAGTGGGCAAACCTTAGGGCACTGTGGCATGGCTTTGGAAAGTAACTCTCACAAGAGGAATGGTTATAAAGTCTGAGTCAGGCCCAACCATTGGCTCTGCTTCCTGGCTCATCATGTGATCTTGGTTCTGCACATGCTGTGCCATTATCATCCAGCCATATCAGACAGCTGAACTGATGGGATCCACCCAAACTTGGACTGTGAACCTTTAAAACCATGAGCCAAAATAACTCTTCACTCTCTCTCTCTCTTTATCTCTATCTCTATCCCTATCTCTCTCTAAGATTTATTTATTTATTTACTTGAAAGGCAGAGTTACAGAGGGGGAGGCAGAGAGAGGTCTTCCATCCGATGGCTCACTCCCCAATTGGCTGCAATGGCCGGAGCTGGGCCAGAGCTGCACTGATCTGAAGCCAGGAGCCAGGAGCTTCCTCAGGGTTTCCAAGTGAGAGCAAGGGCCCAAGGATCTGGGCCATCCTGTGCTGCTTTCCCAGGCCACAGCAGAGAGCTGCATCGGAAGTGGAGCAGCCAGGACTTGAACCAGTGCCCATATGGGATGCCGGCACTGCAGGCAGTGGTTACACCGGCTACGCCACAGTACCGGCCCTCTTTTCTCTTTATAAGTTAGTTTTCTCTGGTATTTGGTTGTAGTAACAGAAAGCTGACCAATATATACAGTAAGTAGTAGAAACTTGGTCTTCTGATTTCAAAGTCTTTGCACTCTCAATTACAGCACAGATGTAACTTGCTGAGGTCATAGATTGGCAGAAGCAGGAGCACACAGACGATAGCTACATACATCTCCCAAACTCACTGCTTCTTTCCCGTGCCAACACCCCCAGCCTAAACCTTCTTTTACCTCAGCAAGGCCATTTTGTGGGATTGTCATCTCTAGCACCAACATTCTCTGTCCAGTTTACTCTCTTTTTTCCCCCATTTACTTGAAAGGCAAAGAGAGAAAGAGAGAGATGTCTTCCATCCTGGTTCACTCCCCGAATACCCACAACAGCCAGGGCTGGGCCAGGCTAAAGCCAGGAGCCTGAAACTCCATCCGGGTCTCCCACATGGGCGGCAGAGACCCAAGCCCTTGGACCATCTTCTGTTGCTTTTCCAGGTGCATTAGCAGAGAGCAGGATCAGAAGCAGAGCAGCTGGGATTCCAACTTGCACTCTGGTAGGGCATGTGCATTTCCAAAGTGGCAGATGAACTCACTGTGCCATAACACCCACATCCTCTGTCCAATTTTCAAGGTCATGGTTCACTTTGTTTCCCACTTATCAACATTACTCTTTGCTTTGTAATGGCATAAAAAGCATCAACACAAATACAAAGAAAAGGAAACCTAATGCACTGACAGTGCTGCCACTGCAGTGAGTCATCTGTTTTCATTTTGTATGCTCCCTCTCCAGGGCTTGGCCATAGGCATAGATCATTTTTACACACTTGTAATCATAGCATAGAGGCAATTTCATATTCTACTTGTGTTGCATAGTAGTATAATCATTTGCTATATTGCTACAGTGTCTTCATAATTATCATTTTAATGGCCATATAATATTCCATTGGGTGGATGCACCATCATTTACTTAAGTATTTCCAATTTTTCACTATGATAGATAATGCTACAATAAGCATCCTCACACACAGGGCCTTTTTCTTTCTTTGGATGCTTTCCTAAACCATCCATCATGTTCAATACATCTCTTTGCATTCAGTCCTCCATTCATCTGACCATTCATTCAGTCCAGGCATCAGGGCACACGAACAGAAGAATCAGACGTGAGCCTGAGCTCAGCCTAGTACTAAGACCAGTCACTTCCTATAAATAGAATTAAACTTCATATGGCTTTTTCTTCCTCAGACATGGTTTTGTTTAATCTTCACCTAGTCCTTAACATTCACACTCATCATTAATTATTAACATTAAATATAGTAGAGTTAATTCCCATTGTACAGATGAAGAGACTGAGGTTCGGAGAAAATAAATGCTTAATTAAAGAGAGAATTCCTGCTCAGAGACCAGACCTTTGGACTTTCATTCTAACATTGTTTCTGGGTTGCAAGAGAATAACATGCTTTCTTTTCCCTTTTTCCTTTTATTTGAAAGGCAGAGAGACAGAGAGACAGTCAGACAGACAGACATAGACAGAGAAATAGTCTGTCCACTGGTTCACTCCCCAAATGCCTGCAACAGCCAGGGCAGGGCCAGGATGAAGTCAGGAGCTAGGAATGTAATCTAGGTCTCCTGTCTCAAGTACTTGGGTTTCAGGTACCCAAATACTAGAGGCATTAGCAGGAAGCTGTCTGTCATTAGTGGGACTCTGAATCAGAAGCCAAATAACTGGGACTCAAACCAGGCACTCTGATTTGGGATGAGAGCATCCCAAGTGCATCTTAACCACTGTGTCCAACGTCCACCCTGAGAATAAAATACTTTAAAAATAGTTATTTTTTTGAAAGGCAGATTTGGGGGTGGGGGAGGAAGAGGGAGAGAGAGAAATCTTCTACCTACTGGTACACTCCCCCAAATGGCCACAACAGTCAGGGCTGGGCCAGACCAAAGCCAGGAGCCAAGAGCTTCTTCTGGGTCTCCCACATGGGTGCAAGGGATCTAAGCACTTGAGCCATCTTCCAGTACTTTCCAAGGTGCATTAGCAGGGAGCTAGGTTAGAGTGGAGAATCTGGGACATGGAACGGCACCCATATAGGATGCTGGCATCTCAGGCTTCAGCTTTCGCTGCTATGCCACAATACTGACCCCATGAGAGTAAAATATCTTGAGTTATCTTGTAAATATTTGTGAGGGAGACCCTTGACATGTCTAGCCTTACTTCAGGGCTGTTACTGTTACCACAGATGGCTGCATCAGAGGTCTTTGTCTTTGCACAAGTAAAGAATTTCATCAGAGAGACAGAGAGTAGCAGTAAGCGTGCCGCTGAAGCTTAGTGAAGGGAGTGCACCTCCGAGGCAAGGTGGCCATCTCAGCACAGAACTGAGAACCTTGATGCGGCTTTTTGTGTCTGGCTTCTTTCACTTAGTGTAATTTTACAAGATTCATTCATATTGTACTATGTGTAAGCATTCCATTCTTTTTTTGGGGCTGAATAATATTCCATTGTATGGATATACCATTATTTTTTCCATTCATCCATTGCTGGACATACGGGTTATTTCTGGTTTTGGGGTGTCATGAAGTGTTCTTATAGACACTCATGTGCAAGTTTTTGTGTAGGCCTGTGTTTTCATTTATCTTGAGTGTATATACTTAGGAGCAGAACTGCTGAATCAAACATTAACTCTATGTGTAACCTTTGGAAGAACTGTGAGACCGTCTTCCAAAGTGCATCTGTTTACCTTTTAAATGTTGCTGTTCCTCTTTGCTTCTTCTTATTTTTTTTAAAGATTTATTTATTTTATTTGAAAGTCAGAGTTACACAGAGAGAGAAGGAGAGCCAGAGAGAGAGAGAGAGAGAGAGAGAGAGAGGTCTTCCATCCACTGGTTCATCCCCCAGTTGGCCACAACGGCCAGAGCTGCACTGATCCGAAGCCAGGAGCCGGGAGCTTCCCCTGGGTCTCCCACAAGGTTTCGGGGGCCCAAGAACTTGGGCCATCTTCCACTGCTTTCCCAGGCCATAGCAGAGAGCTGGGCCTCGAACCGGTGCCCATATGGGATGCCGGCACTGCGGGCAGCGGCTTTACCTGCTACACCACATTTTCTAAATTCCCATTAGTAGCTCAAATTCCCTTCAGAGCTGCCTGCGAATATTTTGACTTGGGCCATCTCCCAGACTCTTTAGCCAGAGTTTGAAAGAGAATTCACCATCAACTCCCTGCCCAGTACCATGTTTCCTCTTCCTCCTGTGTTGCCTTTCCCTGGGTGTGTTACAATAATTTACCCAGTTGCCCAAACACCAAATACTAGATGCCTCCTCTTTCTTTATGACCCACATCCAATTCATTGCTAAATCCTAAAGTTTCTGTTTTCTTAGTAAGTCTCCACTCCATCTCTTACTCTTCAGCCCCATTGTCACTGCTCCAATTAAGGTTCAAAAGTAATAGTTCCTTGGGGATGGTGTTGTGACGTAGCAGGTGGAAGCAGCTGCCTGTGACACTGGCACCCTATATAGGTGCGGGGTTCTCCACTTCCCATCCAGCTCCCTGCTAATGTGCCTGGATAAGCAGTGGAAGATGGTCCAAGAGCTTGGGCCCCTGCATCCATGTGGGAGACCCGGAGGAAGCTCCTGGCTCCTGGTTTCAGACTTACTCAGCCCTAGCCATAGCAGTCATTTAGGGAACGAACCAATGGATGGAGGACCCCCTCTCTGTGACACTTTTTCAAATAAGTACATAATTTTTTTAAAAAGTAGTCTTTCATCTAACCAAATCATCCTAAATATTACTGCTATCATGATAAATGACTTTTTTCTTTAATATAGCATTGATCTCGGCCTTTTTTTTTTTTTAAAAAAAAAAGTTTATTTATTTATTTGAAAGGCAGAATTAGAGAAAGAGAGAGAGAGAGAGGTCTTCCATCCACTGGTTCACTCCCCAATTGGCTGCAACGGCCAGATCTGTGCCGATCTGAAGCCAGGAGCCAGGAGCTTCTTCCAGGTCTCCCACGTGGGTGCAGGGTCCCAAGGACTTGGGCCATCTTCTACTGATTTCCCAGGCCACAACAGAGAGCTGGATGTGAAGTGGAGCAGCCGGGACTCGAACCATTGCCCATATGGGATGCTGGCGCTGCAGTCCAGGGCTTTAACCCACTGCACCACAGTGCCTGCCCCTTGGCCTTTTTTAATTTGAGAGAAGATGGAGGGAGGGACGGAGAGAAGGAGGGAGGGAGGGAGGGAGGGAGGGAGGGAGAGAGAGAGAGAGAGAGAGAGGCCATTAGTTCCATTGTGCCTCCATGGCCAAAACTCTCAAATAGTGTCCTGACTATAGACCATGGTCATTTCCATTGTCTTTCTAAGACAGGTATGCTCAGGAAGTCTTTTTTTTTTTAAGATTTATTTACTTATTTGAAAGGCAGAGTTATAGGGAGGCAGAGGCAGAGAGAGAGAGAGAGAGAGAGAGAGAGAGAGAGAGAGAGAGAAAGGCCTTCCATCCGACGGTTCACTCCCCAACTGGCCGAATGGCTGGAGCTGTGCCGATCTGAAGCCAGGAGCTGAGAGCTTCCTCCGGGTCTCCCACATGGACGCAGAGGCCCAAGGACTTGGGCCATCTTCTACTGCTTTCCCAGGCCATAGCAGAGAGCTGGATTGGAAGTGGAGCAGCCGGGACTCGAACAAGTGCCCATAGGGGATGCCAGCACTGCAGGTGGTTACTACCCACTATGCCACAGAGCCAGCTTCTCAGGGAGTCTTTGAACCTCATAGAAGTGCCACATCTCTCTCTAACTCAGCTCCATATTCTTGACTCAAGACTTCAATTGGGCGCATCATAACTACCTCATTCTTCCCCTCTGGGAGTCTGATCATCTTCCTCACTGGTTTGACCCTTCTGTGGCCAAATGCCTTTCACATGAATCAACAAGACGGGAATTTTCAAAAAGAACTTTTCTCAGGAGCTGAGAAGAACACAAACTTTTTTTTTAAAATTAGAAAGCTCTAGAAATAAGTGAGTTTACAGAAGACAGATTCTTTTCCCTAATGGATCTCAGATCTTTCCACTGATGGACTTGGCTGGCACAGATTACAGGGCACTCAATCCCCATTCCTTTTCTTGGCCTCAGTCCTGTCTGAGTTGGATGCTCAACCATGCTAGTCAGACTCATTGCCTGGAAAGTTTGGGTTGGTGCCACCGTGAGGGCTGGTGGGATTCTCTGTCCTTTCTAGAATCTGTTTTGCAGCAGGAGGAGGGCAAGGGGAGGTGGGGAACATTGCCAGATTATGTCCTGGTCCTGGGAAATGCTACACTTGTCCTAAGAGCTTTTCTTTTTCCTCTTCTAAAAAAATTATTTATTGGGGCCGGTGCTGTGGCGCAGCGGGTTAACTCCCTGGCCTGAAGCACCGGCAACCCAAATGGGCACCAGTTCAAGACTCGGCTGCTCCACTTCTGATCCAGCTCTCTGCTTTGGCCTGGGAAAGTAGTAGAAGATGGCCCCAAGTGCTGCACCCATGTGGGAGATCCGGAAGAAGCTCCTAGCTCCTGGCTTCAGATCAGCACAGCTCCAGCTGTTGCAGCCAACTTGGGAGTGAACCATCGGATGAAAGACCTCTCTCTCTCTCTGCCTCTCCTCTCTCTGTTTAACCCTGGCTTTCAAATAAATAAATCTTTAAAGAAAGAAACTATAAAAATTTTTTTAAATCATTCACTGAGTTATTTGAAAGGCAGAGATATAGATATGTGAGAGAGGGAGAGAGCAAGAGTGAGAATGAGAGTGAGATATTTTTTTCCATCTGCTGGTTCACTTCCCAAATGCCCACAATAGCTAGGGCCAGGCTGAAGCCAGGAGCCTGGAATCCCATCCAAGTCTCCCATGTGGGTGGCAAGGACCCAACGACTTGAACCATCACCTACTGCCTCCCATGGTACACATAAAGTTTTAATAGAGCCAGGATTCAAATCCAGGCATCTGAGATGGATCATGGGTGTCAGACACCAGTCCCTCCTTAGAGCTCTCCTGTCTCCTAAGAGAACCATCTTCATTCTTAGTCCCTTGAGTAAGAAAAGCACCTCTTTACCTAGCCCCCAACAATGCAAGTCTTGCACTGCAGGGAACCTAAAAGGTGTTTCTTTCATTATTTTTTAAAATGATTTATTTATTTATTTATTTATTTGAAAGGCAGAGTTACAGAGAGGCAGAGGCAGACACAGAGAGAGGTCTTCCATCCACTGGTTCACTCCCAGGATGGCTGCAACATCTGGAGCTGCACTGATCCGAAGCCAGGAGCCAGGAGTAGAAGGAGTTTCTAAAACTCACCTTGCAGGCCTCTGTGGCCCTTGTCTATAAAAAGCCAACCTTTACCCTACCTTGTTTCTCTCAGGCTCTTGGGTTTTCCTGGAATCTACCTGGCCGGTACCTCTTCCAGTGGTGATCTGCTCACAACACACCTGTGGCAGCCTCTTCTGACTCTGTATCTGGTAGCGGTCCCTTGCTCTTGTTTGTCAATACATGAAACTAAACTTAGTCCTTGACGATGCATAAATAACAAATCCCAGGACTCCCTTATCCTGGTCATCTTATTGACAAGACAATACATTCACCTCACAGCGAGAGTCACTTCTGGATGTGTATACTCTAGTAATTGTTGCTGAAAGCATCTTAAATGGCACTCAGTGGGAATAGCCTGATTCACAGATCTAGTGGTCAGATGTGCCCCATGTTAATCTGACCCTATCCCATCTCTATCACTTACTGTTCCAGGATTTTTAAAAAAAATATGTTCCAGGATGGCCCCATCAACTTCACTCTCCAGGGGTTTTCGAACCGGCATGGGGATCCGCAAAGTGCGGCAGCCAGCCATTGCAGCTGAATCTCATGAGTAGTAGCGCAATAAGCAGGAGGGGCCACCAACTTCTACCATTCAGGTTTTCCAAGCGGTCCTGGTTCTTTCCCTTCCTGAGGATCACTCTTCCTTCTGCTGTTTATACTCAAAAGAGCCTTAGATAATGGCATCTAAATGATTAGACACTACGTGAGCGCTGACTTAACAGTGCCTTAGGATTTTTTGACTTGATGGCGGCGTGAACATGACATGCATTCAATGGGAAGCATACTGGGGCAGGTGCTGTGGGTAGTGGGTAAAGCCACCACATGCAGTGCCGGCATCCCATATGGGTGCTGGTTGAAGTCCCGGCTGCTTCACTTCCGATCCAGCTCTCTGTTATGGCCTGGGAAAGCAGCAGAAGATGGCCCAAGTGCTTGGGCCCCTGCACCCACATGGGAGACCCGGAAGAAGCTCCTGGTTCCTGGCTTCGGATGGGTGCAGCTTCAGCAGTTGTGGCCAATTGGGGAGCAAACCAGTGGATAGAAGACCTTCTCTTTCTCTCTTTCTCTCTGCCTCTCCTTCTCTAACTCTGACTTTCAAATAAATAAATAAATCTTTAAAAAAATAGGAAGCATACTTTGCATTTTGATCTTTTTCCAGACTAGTAGTATGCCATAGATTAGGTGTAGCCAGTACATCTTCTGACTTCGGATATTTTCAGCTCGCCATGGGTTTATCAGGACATAACCACATTGTAAGTGGAGGAGCATCTGTTGTTCTACCCGTCTGTGACAGACAGCTGTTATTCTAGGCCTGAAATACACACAGTTTTCATTTCCTGTGTCAAATGCTGAGCCATCAGCGGAGGTTGCCTAGTATACTCTATTAAGGACTTTGAAATGGCATCAGTATTGATTTCACCAGGGCCACCGGACTGGGAAGTGGCACTATGTTTGCTAGGTATTTGCAGATATGGTATGGGCTGATATGGGAGACACTTCTCTCTAGTAGTCTGGAAGGCCTCTCTCTGAAGCTTCTTTTCTGAAGCCTTTGTCCAAGGTCACGGAGTGACCTTCCCTTCCCTGAGCTCTAGTTCCTTGAGTAGAAAATAAAGTGGTTGGATCAGATGATCAGCAGAGCCTTTCTAGTTCTGTGACTCAGGTCAGCCCCCTCCACAGGGCAGTAGCAGACTCCCTGTTTCTTTCGGCTTCAAACCTCGCTCCCCTTCCTCCTCCCCCCTGCCCTGTTACAGCTGATTTCCAGTGTCTTCTCTGAGGGGCACCTCCAGGTCTCGGTTCATTGGCAGAGTTGAGAGGATTGACAGGTCTCCAGCTCAATGATTCATCAGGCCCGTCCCAGTTCAGGTTCTGAATTCCACCTACTTCCCCAGGGTTTCTCGGATGATTCATTCAGGTACCCCTCTTCTATCCTTGGGACTGACCTTCCAGAATTTCATCTCTCCAGTCTGGCAGTAGAAAAAAAAATACTTCCCATGCTGAGTTATGGGAACAGACAATATCCATCAACAGTAAAAAGGGTTGCTCTCGCGTGCCCTCCCTCCCTGGTCTTGCGTCTCTCACATACACCAGTCAAGTTCATACACCACATACACTCCAATCAAGCTTGACCCCCTGGCAGGTGCTGGCTCTCCCCTTCTATCCCTTCACACACAACCCTGCATTCTGCAGGACAGAACTGCCTGTCCCTCACCCCTTTCCCCTCCCTTGGCCTTGGCCTTGGCCTTCCCTGCCAACACTGCCTTCACCTTCTCCCTCCCCTGCCACCCCAGTCCAGTCTCCTTGCCCCTCTTCTGGGCCTCTCCCTCTGCAGCTGCTGCCGTCTGAGTAAGCACAACCACCAGCACCACACATTGCCACATGTAGTAAAGGGAAGCGCGTGTTGGACAATGGCAGATTTCCCTGGGCAGGATTTCTATTTGATTTTCTCCGGGTTCCTATGGAGCCTGAGTTCTTGCCCAGACCCACCCTGCCCCCACCCCAGATGTCTGGGCCTGTAAGGAGCGGGAGCCCTCTGCTTCCCTGGCCAGCCTTGGAGGACCAGGCTCCCTCCCAACCCCAAACTTCCTTGTCCACCAGGCAGGGGCCCAAGGGACAGAGAGGGCAGAGGAGACTCAGCCAAATGGGGCAGGGAGCCGGCAACCTGTCCCATACGGGGGATGGACTCAGAACCCTGGGGCCATGCTCCCCCTTCGCTGAAGCAGAAACCAATCTTGCAGAGAAACAGAGAAACAGATTGCCAGTGAATCGGGAGGGGCTGCTAAGGGGCTCGAGAGCTGAGCTGTCCTGGGTCCCACCCCTGGTGCTTCACCTCAAAGCCTAGGCCCCGGCTGTGCCCAGGAAGGCCTGGAAGGGGGATTGGGTCTCCAAAGTCTGGCCTCCACCCAGCCGTTCAGTTGCTGAGCTGGTCCAGGCTGGGGCCTCTCCCTTTATTGTTGCCCGCTTCCCCCTGGCCTCTCTCCATCCATGATCCCATTCCAAGTCTTCTGGCTTCCTGAGCCTGGGCTCTTGCCCATCTCTCCTGTATACTTCTTCCATCTCTTGCCAAACTCTCATCATCCCCAACCACACTCCCAACACCCTCCAAGCACATTCGCCACCAAGGGCCTCTCCAAATCCCCATCAGGAACCTGGAAAATGACTCCAGGTGACACTCGCTTCACCTCCACTCCTGCCCCTGGTTCTTCTGGGAGTCCAAGCAGATCTTTCCCATTTAAGTTGTTGGGGCCTCAGCCTGTCCCAGTCTACTTGAGAGCCCTGCCCAATCCCCCCTGCAAGCACCCCTAGAGAGTAGCTACATGTTCTGGAGCAGGTTTGCCGTACCCAAGCTCAGGGCCCCGGAGAAATCCTCCCAGCTTGTCCCTTTCTGTCACTGTCCCCTCTCTGCCACTCCTGACACAGTCACTAGGGCAGGGTACCACACAGTCATATGCTAGGATGTGCTAACAGTGCCACTTGCTAACAGGTCCCAATACTCTGCATGCCAGGTCAGGCTGCTCACACAGGTCACAGCCTCCAGTTTTGGGTGGAGGAAAGGGATCTGCCTGGACTTTCCACAAGTCTAGGTATGCTCTGTTACTGCGTCTTCCAGACCCAGCACCCTGTCTCACACATATATGAGGCAATCTGTTCAATTCGTGGAAGTAGAAATATCTAAGTGACTGGGGCCATGGCTAAGGTACAGTAGGCTCAGCTTCCTCCCGCGGTGTTGGCATCCCATATGGATGCTGGTTCAAATCCCAGCTGCTCCTTCTCCGATCCAGCTCTCTGTTTTGGCCTGGGAAAGCAGTGGAATATGGCCCAAGTCCTTGGGCTCCTGTACACACCCGGGAGACCTGGAAGAAGCTCCTGGCTCCTGGCTTCAGATCAGCACAGCTCCGGCCATTGTGGCCATCTGGGGCGTGAACCAGCAGATGGAAGACCTTTCTTTCTGTCTCCACCTCTCTCTGTAACTCCATCTTTCAAATAAATAAAATAAATCTTTAAAAAAAATTAAAGTGTACAGTTAAATGGTTCCCAGTGTGTGTATTAACTTGCTGAGATCGTTGTGATGCATTAACACGAACTTAGCTCAAAACAACACTATTTATTAGTTCACAGTTCTGCTGATCGGAAGTCTGGGTGGATTCAGCAGGTTCTGTCTTCAGGGTCCCATAAGACCAAGACCAAGGGTTTGGGCTGATCTGGCCTCTTATCTGCCCTCTGAGGAAGAATCCACTTCCAACTCCATTTAGGTTATTGGCAGGATCTGCTTCCTTTCAGCTAGTTGTCGCTCACTGCTCTGAGAAGTCACTTGTGTTTCTTCTTACAAACCTTCCTCCATCTTCAACCTTGCAACAGGGTCTCAAAGCCCTTCAATTTTTTTCTGCCTTTCACTTCTGTCTTCCTTGTCTACATTAGATGGAGAAAGTTCACTACTTTTAAGGGTTCAAGTGATTAAATTAAATCCATCTGGACATTCTCCTTCTATAAAAAAAGTTTTATTTATTTGAAAGGCAGAACAATAGAAATAAGGAGAAAGAGAGAGGGAGGAAGGGAGGGAGGGAGGGAGAGAGAGAGAGAGAGAGAGAGAGAAAGAGAGAGAGAGAATATGAATCTTCTATCCTTTGTTTTATTCCCCAAATGGGCACAAGAGCCTGATCTGAGCCAGGCCAAAGCTAGGAGCCTGGAACTCCATCCTGGTCTCCCACGTGTGTGCGGGGGCCCAAGCACTTGGGCCATCTTCTGCTGCTTTCCCAGGCACATTAGCAGGAAGCTGGATCAGAAGTGGAGCAGCTGGGACTCAAACTGGCACTCTGACATGAGATGTTAACATCACAAGAGGCCGCTTAACCCACTGCGCTACAATGCTGAACTCTCTCATTTTTTTAAGTTGTAATAAAATGCATAATTTTAATAATTATGCATTTAATAATTTCATAATTTTAAAGTGTAAAATTCAGTGGCAGTAACTACATTCACATTGCTGTGCACCCATCTCCACCAACCATGTCCAGAACCTTCACATCCTTCCCACACTTCCAAATGCAATCTCTGCACCCATTAATCAGGAGCTCCCCATGCCACCTCCCCTCAGCCCCTGAATGCACTATTCCACTTTCTGTCTGTGAATTTGGTTACTCTAGGTAACTCATGTAAGTGGAATCATACAGTATTTGTTTTTTTTAAAGATTTATTTATTTACTTGAAAGTCATAGTTACACACACACACACACACACACACACACACACACTGAGAGCGAGAGCAAGAGCGAGAGCAAGAGAGAGAGAGAGACAGGTCTTCCATCTGCTGGTTCACTCCACAATTGGCTGCAAAGGCCAGAGCTGTTCCAATCCGAAGCCAGGAGCCAGGAGCTTCTTCCAGGTCTCCCAAGTAGGTGCAGGGGCCCAAGGACTTGGGCCATCTTCTACTGCTTTCCCAGGCCATAGCAGAGAGCTGGATCAGAAGTAGAGCAGCTGGGACTTGAATGGGCACCCATATGGGATGCCGGCACTGCAGGCAATGGCTTTACCCACTACGCCACAGCACCAGCCCCAGTATTTGTTTTTATAACTGGTTTGTTTCACACTTAGCAGAATGGTTTGAAGGTTTATCTATGTTGTAACATGGCTCTGGGTTTCTTTCCTTTTAAAGATTGAATGATTTTCCATTGACTCTTTTTTGTAAGGTCAACAGGGCAATTTAACACAGAACACATGATGGAGAGAGAGAGAGAGAGAGAGAGAGAGAGAGAGAGAGAGAGATCCACATTTATAGGCTCCAGGAATTGGGTTGTAGAATTCTGGGGCCAGTCTTAGAAATTCTGCCTAATGCAGCCTCCAAGTCAAGGATGTGGAGTTTTGCTGTGTTCTACCCAGAGTGAAGGAGGTCAGTGTGCACAGTAACCCAAGCATGCACTGAATCTGCTGATAGTGACTGATACGGGGAAGGGGCTGAGAGAGCCAGTGCGGAAGGGCACTTACCCTTTAGTGCAAACCTATGACATGCAGGGTGCTGACAGGTGTTTCCAGGGCATCATTTCATTAAATTCCAACCACACTGCTGAGAAATATGTACTAATACGTCCAACTGGCAGGTAAGGAGACAGAGGTTTATGGAGGATCAATGACTTAACCAGGGTCTCACAATCAGTAAGAAGAAACACATACCTGAACCAAAGTTCATGCTCTTCCCACCAGGCTGTGCCGCCTTCCAAGACTGGAAGTGAGACCGTCAAGCTTATGAGGGCATGAGCAGGTGGCTCTTGCTCCCACCTGCCACCATGCTGTCTGCATGTGCTAGGATGGAATATGGGAGTGCTGGCAGCACAGCAGAGGGTGAATGCTGGGGACCAAATGTTGTGTCTTCCCCAAATCCATATGTTGAAAACCTAATCCTCAAGGTGACTGTATTTGGAGGTGCTGCCTGTTAGCTGGTAACAACAGCTAAATGAAATCATAAGCATGAGGCCTGGATCTGATATAGAAGGGAAAGAGACATCAGAGTGCTCTCCCTCTCTCTCTCTGAGGACAGTGAGAACGTAGGAGTCTATGAGCCAGAAAAAGCCTTCATCAGGAACCACATCATCTGGCACCTTGATCTTGAACTCCCCAGCCTCCACAACTGTGAGAAACTTAATTTCTGTTATTTAAGCCATGCGGTATGTAGTGTTTTGTTATGGCAGCCTGAGCAGGCTAATAGAGTGACCGTGATAAACAACAGCAACAACTGAGATTGAAAAGAAAGCTCCCAGGGTAGGCGTTAGGATGCCATTTAAAATGCCCACATCCCACATCAGAGTGTCTGGGTTTGAGACCTGGCTCTACTCCTGACTGCAGCTCCCTACTAATACAAACCCTGGGAGGCAGCAGGGATAACTCAAAGTAATTGGACCCCTGCCACCCATGTGGAAGACCTGGATGGAATTCCTGGCTCCCAGCTTTAGCCTGGCCTAACCCTGGCCATGTGGGCATTTTGGGGGAGTGAATAAGAGAATGGGAGCTAGCTCTCTCTCTCCCCCTTCTGTCTCTCTCAGGAAGGAAGGAAGGAAGGAAGGAAGGAAGGAAGGAAGGAAGGAAGGAAGGAAGGAAGGAAGGAAGGAAGGGCAAGCGAGCACTATCAGCCTACTTGCGTGCAGTTCTATTGTCTGTCTTTGACCTTTCTGGCCTTCACTGCCAGCCTGGGTGCCCTGCTGGCCCAGATTCTGGGGCCTAGAAGAAATGGAGGAAGGGCCGGTTTCTGATACTTAGGCTGGCTCGACGCAGCTGCCTGTGAACCGAGTAGGGCTGCTGAAGCAGCTGGGGCCCTGGATGCAAGGCCACCTCCCCAGGCGAGGCCAAGCAAGTTGCAAAGGGAATTAGCTACAGCTGGAAATGTGCAGCAAGAAGCCGAGCAAGTGCATAGTGCCATCAATGTGCAATTCATTTGTGATTGTGAACAGCATATTTGGGATGTGACAGCCGACTGCAGGGTCAAGCAGCCAGCAGAGCTTGGTCGGTTTGGAGGCAGTTCAAGACTCTGAACTGAAAAATCATTTTTTGAGGAGAGAGGAAAGACACTGAGCATCTGTTTCAACTCTGAGGCTGGCTCCTCCCTCTGATGTTGCTGCTTTCTTTTGTCAGAATGTGTAGGTCCCAACTGCGGCCCCTAGAAGGATAGCTCCTCGTTGTTGAACGCCTTCTCACCCCCGGGGGCTGTTTGTTCCTTATCTGTTGCCGCCTAGCCAATTATTATAAATGTAATGGCTTTAAAAGAACAACACGAATTTATTATCTAGTGGTTTCCATGCATCAGGAGTCTGGGCACAACTTGGCTGCTTCCTCTGCTCAGGGTGTCAGTGTGGCCACAGGGCTGCAACCCCCCTCTAAAGCTAGGGATCCACTTCCAAGCTCACTGGTTGCTGGCAGGATTCAGGTCCTTGTGATCGCAGAATTTAAGCCCCCTCTCTTCTAGCTGGCTAGTCCCCAGGGATCACTCTTAGCTCCTGGAGGCCGCCTTGAGGTCATTACCACATGGCCCATTCCACAGGCAGTTCGCAACACGATTGGTTGCTTCTGCAAGATCAAAAATAGAGCATCTGCTGGGGCTCTGTGTGTCTCGTTTATTTGGAAATAATCGTACAATTACAGGAAATAGCAAAGACTGTAGAGAGAGCCTATTCTTCACCCACTGTTTCTGAATAGATATCAAATCTGGCAAATTGACGTTGGTACAATGTGTGTGAAATTCCACGCCATTTTATCCTGTGTGTGGATTCTTGAAACCACCACTGCTGGCAACATTCACAAGTGTTTCATAGCCTCATAGGTTGCCCATGTGCTGTCCCATTATGGTCACACATCCCCCATCCCTTCCTTCTTACCATCCAGAATGCTTGGCAACGCCTTCTCTGCTACCCAGCTCTACCATTTTGTCATTTTGAGAATGTTCTACAACAAACAGCCTGTGCCTTTTTGAGATCAGCTTTTTCCTCCCTCACTCAACATAATGCCCTGGAGATCCACCCAAGCCTTTGTGTGTATCAATAGTCCTTCACTTGTTGTTTTTTTTTTTTTTAATGTTGAGTAGTTTTACATAGTACAGATGTATCACAGTTTGTTTTACTCTCCACCTAGTGAGGGGAATTTTGGTTGTTTTCAGTTCTGGCTATTACAAATAAAGCTGCTAGGAACAATCAGCTACAGATTTTGTGTCAACATGGATTTTCATTTCTCTGGAATAAATGTCCAAGAGTGCAATGGCTGGGTTCGATTGCGTACAGAGAACTGTCATGCTTTTCTCCAGAATGGCTGTACTATTTTACATTCCCACCGGAAGGAATGAGTGAGCCAGTTTCTCAAATCCTCACCAACATTTGGTGCTGTCACTATCCTTTTCAGCCTTTTGGATAGGTGGTTTTAATTAGCAATCCCCTAATGGCTAATGATCTTCAACATCTTTTCATGTGCTTACTTGCCATCTGTATAGTCTCTTCAGTGAAGTGTTTCTTCATGCCTTTTGCTTATTTTCCAATTAGATTGTATATCTGCTTTTTACTGTTGAATTCTCAGAGTTCTTTATATATTCTAGGTAAGTGTTCCTTTACCAGGCACATGGCTTACAAATGTTTTCTCACAGTCTATAGCTTGTCTTTCATCCTCCTAACAGGATCTTTCACAAAGTAGAGGTTTTTCCTTTTGATGAAGCCAAATCTGTCATGTTTTTTCTTTGGTGGATCATGCTTTCTCATAGAAAGTCTAAGAGTTCTTCAATCTATTCCTAGGTTCCAAACATTTTTCTCCTAAAAGTTTCATCATTTCATATTTTATATTTAAGTCTGTGATCCACTTTGAATTATTTCTGTTTAAGGTACAAACTTCAGGTCAAGTTTTAGCTGTCTTCCTATGTGTATCCAAACACAGAAAAACCATTTATTGAAAAGATTTCTTGCCTCTTTCAAGGGCTCACCTGATTAAATCAGGCCCACCCAGGAAAATCCCCTTTTTGATTGCTGCAAGGTCAACTAATTATAAACTATAATGGCATCTGAAAGGTTCCTTTTGCCATATAGTAGGATAATCATAAAAGTGATAGTGTATCGTATTGACTGGTCCCACCCACATTCAAGGGCGGGGAGAGATTCTACAACAGTATGACCATTAAGGGGGAAGGATCATCCTAGAACTCTGCCTATCACAGGCTATGAAAATTCCATTCACAATCCCTCCCCTAGGTTTAAGAAAGACTTTCTAGCCCTAGGGTCTGGTCCAAGTGGAAATTGGCTCGTTTGGAAAATTCTACAGGGAGCTATGGGTAGGTATGTTTGCATGTGTACCTGCCAAGGCCCAAGCAAAATATAATTTCACTATTTCTTCCCAGGGCTAGGGCCAGGTACTGTTCACTCTAGACCGAACTGTTCTGAGGGTAAATGAAGCATGAATGGAATGGGCACAGGGTGATATCACATGAGCCTTTTCTTTGACAATAGAGCGTGGATTAGCCAACTCAGAATGCAGCTTGTGCTAGGCCCAGATAACGTAAGAAATGGCCACTGTCTTGCAACCTGTTGCCTAAATCAATATTCTACCACTGATGTTCTGCTAATAAATAATGCTTGGGGCCCAAAGGCTAGACTTCCTATAGCTGTGACTTCTTTTAGCCCTGGGATCCCTCCTTACAATTGGAAATAATCGTACAATTAATAATCTCCAATCGAGAGAGAGAGAGAGAGAGAGAATCGTCCATCCTCTGGTTCTCTCTCCAAATGGCCGCAATGGCTGGGGTTGCTCTAGGCTGAAGCCAGAAGCCAGGAACTCCATCCGATCTCCTACATGGGTGGCAGAGACCCAAGCATTTGGGCCCACGCTCTGCTGCTTTCCCAGGCACATTAGCAGGGAGCTGCATCGGAAGCAAAGAGGCTGGAATTCAAACCAGCACTCAGATATGGGATGAGGGAGTTGCGAGCAGCAGTTTAGCTCTCTATGTCACAAGGCCAGCTCTTGATTCTCTGGTTCTTTGAATGGAAAGTGGTATGATGAAATCAAGTCACAACGCGGTCCTTTCAAGCTGAGACCAACTAGGTGATTGTAAGAAGTCAGTGGCTGAGGAGGTTGAAAAAAATTCAAGAGCAAAGGTGAATTAAGAAATGCAAGGCCCCTGTACCCACGTAGGAGACCCAGAAGAAGCTCTTGGCTCCTGGCTTCAGATCAGAGTAGCTCCAGCTGTTGTGGCCACTTGGAGAGTGAACCAGAGGATGGGAGACCTCTCTCTCTCTCTGTCTCTCCTCTCTATGTAATTCTGACTTTCAAATAAATAATACATCTTTAAAAAAGAAAGAAAAAAAACTATGCATGGTTACAATTTTTGTACCAATGTAACCTTACTTTTTAAAATTTTTTTTATTTATTTATTTTTTGACAGGCAGAGTGGACAGTGAGAGAGAGAGACAGAGAGAAAGGTCTTCCTTTGCCGTCAGCACCGCGCTGATCCGAAGCCAGGAGCCAGGTGCTTCTCCTGGTCTCCAATGGGGTGCAGGGCCCAAGGACTTGGGCCATCCTCCACTGAACCCCCTGGCCACAGCAGAGAGCTGGCCTGGAAGAGGGGCAACCGGGACAGAATCCAGCGCCCCGAATGGGACTAGAACCCGGTGTGCCAGCGCCGCAAGGCGGAGGATTAGCCTGGTGAGTCGCGGCGCCGTCCGTAACCTTACATTTTAAACCCATTTTCATGAACTTTTTGAAGAACCCACTTATATTCCTTCTCCATTCCAGTTCCTGTTGCCACATTGACTGATTTCAGAATCCACGTGGAGGATTCCACCCCTATCTCTAGCCCAGTGGTTCTCAACCTGCAATCACTTATCAAAGTCTTTAAACATACTGATGTTTAAGTAGGTACAAATATCATATGTTAATTAAAAATAAATTTAAATTAAAAGTACTAATGCTTGGGACCCACTTATAGCAATTTAATCTGAATCGCTGAGGATGTGGCCCAAGTATAGACATTTTGAAAGCCCCCAGATGATTCTAGCATGCCAAGATTGCAATGCAAGTTTTTAAGACTTCTCCAGCTACCCCCATTACAAGCCAGGATGGAGGACTGTGGTCCTGGTCTCGTGGCTCCTTGACATCCTGAACTATCATGTCTGCTACACGTCTGAAAATGAACTTCATCAGCACGCCTTGACCTAGCATCTCACTACCTCTGAATTCTGCTATCCCAAGAGTCACACTACATCAGTCACTTCCCTACTCAGGCTGCCACTTCCATCTCATTGACTCCACCATTTTCTTCAAAGTTATTAGAAGTCCCTCATCTTTGCTTCTTTCTCCCGCCACTCTGTATCTTACAAATGCTCATTCTCACTGCTAACTTCAACACCCAAGCTCTTTTGCCTACCTGGCCCACTTGCCTTAGAAATACCAAACCCTGAATCAATAGACAATCTCCCTCCTCTGTCCTTCTTTCAGAACTTCTAGGGGGGAAACTGGATGCCACTCAGATGGGTGCCACTGTAAATACATGGTTTCTAATTTTAGTTCCTAAATACTGCTGACACTTTAACTTCTATTCAACTCTCTCACCTCTCTCTCTCTCTCTCTCCCTTCCCCCTCTCTCCCTCCCCTCTCTCCCCTCCCTCTCTCTCCCACCCTCTCTCCCTCTCTCTCCCTCTTTCTCCCTCTCCCTCTCTCTCCCTCTCTCTCTCCTTCTTCTCTCTCTCCTCTCTCTCTCCCTCTCCCTCTCTCTCCTTCCTTCTCTCTCCCTCTCTCTCCTTCCTTCTCTCTCTCCCTCTCTCTCTCCTTCCTCTCTCCCCTCTCTCCCTCTCTTCTCCTTCCTTCTCTCTCCCTCTCTCTCTCCTTCCTTCTCTCTCTCCCTCTCTTTCTCCTTCTCTCTCTCCCTCTCTCCTTCTCTCTCTCCCTCTCTCTCTCCTTCCTTCTCTCCCTCTCTCTCCTCCCTTTCTCTCTCCCTCTCTCTCTACCTCTCCCTCCCTTCTTCCTCTCTCTCCCCCCTCTCCCTATCCCTCTCTCTTTCTGTCTCTCCCTCTCTCTCCCTCTCTCTCTCTTCTTCTCTCTCCCTCTCTCTCTCTCCCTCTCTTCTCCTCTCCCTCTCTCTCTACCTCTCCCTCCCTCTTCCTCTCTCTCCCCCCTCTCCCTATCCCTCTCTCTTTCTGTCTCTCCCTCTCTCTCCCTCTCTCTCTCCTTCCTTCTCTCTCTCCCTCTCCCTCTCTCTCCTTCCTTCTCTCTCTCCCTCTCTCTCCCTCTCTCCCTCTCTCTCTCCCTCCCTTTCTCTCTCCCTCTCTCTCTACCTCTCCCTCCCTCTTCCTCTCTCTCCCCCCTCTCCCCACCCTCTCTCTTTCTGTCTCTCCCTCTCTCTCCCTCTCTCTCCTCCTTCCTCTCTCCCTCTCCCTCTCTCTCCTTCCTTCTCCTCTCTCCTCTCTCTCCCTCCCTCTTCCTCTCTCTCCCCCTCTCTCCCTCCCTCCCTCTCTCTTCCTCTCTCTCTCCCTCCCTCTTCCTCTCTCTCCCCCTCTCTCCCTCTCCCTCTCTCTTCCTCTCTCTCTCCCTCCCTCTTCCTCTCTCTCCCCCTCTCTCCCTCTCCCTCTCTCTTTCTGTCTCTCTCTCTCCCTCTTTCTCTCCCTCTCTCTCCACCCTCTCTCCCTCTCCCTCCCTCCCTCTCTCTCCCTCTTTCTCTCCCTCTCTCTCTCCCTCCCTCTTTCTGTCTCTCCCTCTCCCTCCCTCTCTCCCCCCCCTTTCTGTCTCTCCCTCTCCCTCCCTCTCTCCCCCCCCTCCCCCCCTCTCCCTCCCTCTCTCCCTCCCTCTCTCTCTCCCTCTCTCTTCCTCTCTCTCCCTCTCCCTCCCTCTCCCTCTCTCTCCCTCTCCCTCTCCCTCCATCTCCCTCCCCCTCCCTCTGTCTCTCCCTCCCTCTCCCTCTCCTTTCCTCTCTCTCTCCCTCTCATCTCCCTCTCCCTCTCTCTCTGTCTCACCATCTCTCCCTCCCTCTCTCTCTCCCTCTCTCTCCCTCTCTCTCTCCTTTCTTCTCTCTCCCTCTCTCTCTCCCTCTCTCTCCCTCTCCCTCTCTCTCTCCTTTCTTCTCTCTCCCTCTCTCTCTCCCTCTCTCTCCCTCTCCCTTTCTATCTCCCTCTCTCCCTCTCCCTCTCTCTCTCTCCCTCTCATCTCCCTCTCCCTCCCTCTCTCTCTCCCTCTACCCCTCCCCCTCTCCCTCCCTCTCTCTCCCATTTTCCTTAGCCACTACTTTATACCTTTGCCCTCTTTTATATAGAAATGATGGAATACAAGCTCTCCTTCCACAACCACAGGCTTGCTTGCATCCCTTGTCCTTTTCTCTTTCCTTTGGCTCCAAGAGAAACGTTCCTTTCCTTATGTAAGGAGATTTATTCTTTCTGGGTTCTGAATCCTATCATCATGTCTTCTTATTTATTGAATCTTCAACTTCTGCCAGTTTCTTCCCCTGAGAATACACACACACACACACGCATGCACGCACACACACACATGCACACATGTCAAGTCTCTTCCATCTTCTAACAATTCTCTCTTGGGCTTGTGGTCTTCTTCAGCTACTGTCTTCATTTGTTTGATCTCAGCTAAGCTTCTTGAAAGAGTGGTCTAATTCACTGTCTATTCCCTCACCTCTCACTTACTCAACTCACAGCTACCCAGCTCCTACCAGTCCTCTAACTGCAGTTAGAATTCTTCTCCACACCATCTGTCCTAACCACTTCTGCCTTTTAAAAACCTACCTTGGTTCTCATGATTCTCCTCTACAATGATTCACCTCCTATCTCCCAGATGGACTGCTTCGTCTAAGTCTTTGTTGCTGCAACATATATAGTCTTTTGTTAAAGGATGCATTTTGATTTTTTTTGAAAGGCAGAAGGAGAGAGAGAGAGAGAGAGAGAGAGAGAGAGAGAGAGAGAGAGAATCTTCCATCCACTGATTCACTCCCCAAATGGCTGCAACAGCCCAAGCTGAGTTGATCTGAAGCCAGGGGCCAGGAGCTTCTTCTGGTTCTTCCACAAGGGTGAAGGGGTAAAAGTACTTGGGCCATCTTCTGCTGCTTTCTCAGGTGCATTAGCAGGGAGCTGGATCAGAAGCAGAGCAGCCAAGGAGCCAGCATTGTGGTACAGCAGGTTAAGCTGCTGCCTGGGATACCAGCATCATATATGGGCAATAGTGTGAGTCCTTATCTTTATTGGTGACACCATTCAATCTCACAAGAGAAACCTAGGTTTATTTCATCTAAGGTCATCTCTCATGATGAGTGTTGGGTGTTGCAGTTAGGTTACTACTTGAGATGCCTGCATCCCATATTGGAGAGGCTGGCGAAGGTCTTGGCCTTGCTTCCAATCCAGCATCCTGCTGATGCACACCCTGGGAGGCAGCAGATGATGGCTCAAGTACTCGGGTCCCTGCCACCCATAGGAGAGACTCAGATGAAGTTCTGTGCTCCTGGCTTAATTTTTTCCCAAGATTTATTCATTTATTTGAAAGTCAGAGTTAAAGAGAGAGAGAGAGAGAGAGAGAGAGAGAGAGAGAGAGGAGGGGGAAGGTTTTCCATCTGCTGGCTCACTCCCTAGAAGGCTGCAATGGCCACGGCTGGGTTGGGCCAAAGCTAGGAGCCAAGATCTTCATCCAGGTCTCCCACATGGGTGACAGGGGTCCAAGGACTTGGACCATCTCCTCTGCTTGTCCCAGGACATTAGCAGAGAGCTGGATCGGAAGTGGAGCAGCTGGGACATGAATTGGCCCCCATATGGCATGCCAGTGTTACAGGTGGTGGCTTTATCCCCTGGGCTCCTGGCTTAGACCTGGCCTAGCCCCAGCTGTTGCAGACATTTGGAGAGTGAACCAGAAGATCTTTCTCTCTGCTTTTCAAGTAAATTGAAAATAAATGAAAATTTAAAAAAATAATAAAATGAGCACTCGCTGCCTCTCTTTCTCTCTCTCATTTTCAGCTCTTGTATCCAACTAAACATCAAGTCCTATCAATTGTACTTCTTAAACTGATCTCCAATGGGTCTACTTCTCTGTATAGCTACCACCTTTCCTGAGGTCTTTATCTCTCACCATGGCTCTTGATACAGCCTCCTGACTTGTCTCCCAAATGATTGCTTCCACCCAGCAGGCAGAATGGTGGGAAGCCCTTGTGACAGTACCAGACACAGGGTATTCAGGAAAGGTTTGTCTAACCAGTGGCTGCCAAAAGGCTCTCTGGAGTCACTTAGAAAGCCTCTTTGTCTTGCCAGCCTCATTTCTTCCTTTGCCATGTAGATTCCAGCTAATGAGTGCAAGAGTCCACCTCCTAACAGGTCTTCTGATTCCAAGTTGGAGTGTTCCTTTAACTACAGCTCAGTCCTTCAGCTTTCAGCTTTGTATTCTGGAAGTCTTAAAAACTTGCTTGATAGCATTTGAATACACACAGGCAAGATGGTAAGCAATATGACCTCCCCTTTTCACTTCCCGTAAAGGGAATCCTATGACATTAGACCTACAAGGGCTGAGAGGAGATAGATTCTGCAGCGGTCAAAAGCATGGAAGAATTCAGGGCGTCATCACTGCACTCACCTAGTCGTCCACGTAACTCAACAGACATTTACTTCGTGCCAGGCTGAGTGTCAGGCCTTGAGGATTTGATGGTGGCTCCACTGCCTTCAAGGGATTTGATCAGTGCCGATGGGAACTTTGAACGTAGCAGGAGGAAGAAGCAGATGAGCCTGTGAAAAGTGAGCTCAGTGGTGGTGGGAGACAGCATCTCCCCATCCAGGGAGAATGGCCAAAGAGAGCTGCTCCAGGGTGTGGTGTCCTGGCCCATGGCAGTATCAAGGCTACGGGAAGTCACGAGACGGTAGGAAGAGAGGGTGTGCCTCCCCTCCTGTTCTCACCTCCCCTTGCAGCAATAATAATGCCACTTCTCTAGACACCTCGGATGTGGCGCTCGAGATGGGTGGCAGCATAAACTTTGGCAGGCAGATGTTATTCTGTGGAATTAAGCAGGGCTCACTGAGGCGGAAGTTCCCTGGGAATCTTGGTGGGGTCGCCCCCACCAAGCCCCTAGCTCTTCAGTGGTGACTCACCCACATGCCCCTCCACTCCCAAGGAGGGTCTTTCATCCAGAATCCTAGCATTTCTCTGGCCCGGCATTGGAAAAGCATATTACAAGTGAAAATCAGACAACAGCCGCCAGTGCTATTTTGTAGAGATGGAGTGGCCCCTCACACAACGGGTGGCCTTGACCCCTACTGCAAAGCCCACAGGAGTAGAAATGCCTGCTGTCTGCCTTTGGTCCTCTGCCCAGAGGTCCTGCAGAGCTGGGCTCCCCTGAGCCCCACCTCACCCCCTCCCTCTCTGGGGAGGGGCTGTACCAGACCCAGAAGACACTGCCCCAGGGGCTCATAATCTGAGCGAGACAGTCCAATTATCCACAATTTATGGAGCTCCATTGGAGGGAGTTCAGAAAAGAACACCCTGAACAATTAAGGGAGCAGAGGGCTTGGCTTCTGGGGCGAGATAAAAGGCAGGAGGTCTCAGGCGGCAGGAGTGGTTTCAGGGGGAGGGGTGACTCGGGGGGAGGGCCCAGAAGGCCGTCTGCCAGCAAGGGACTGTTACAGGGTGTGGCCGCCTGGACTGGAGGGTGCAGGCTGAGTAGGAACAAGGGATGTGAGCCCCAGCAAGGGTGAGCCAGAGGCTGAGAGCCCAGGCCCAGCCGCTGGGAGTCACGCCATGTTGAACAAGCACTAACTTTGGGGTTTCCTGGCCCAGGTCCTGGTTTGAAAGAATCCCAGGAAGCCCCCGTTCCCCCCACCCACTCCCCATTGCACCCCCACCCAGCCGGGCCAAGACCACGGCAGGCAGCAGCATGGTACGTCTGCCAGAAAGAAGCCTAGACCAAGGGCCTAGGGAAAGTGGGCCCCACAAGGAAGCCACGTGATGGAGAAAATGGTGGGCTGCTTGAGCTCCTGAGTAGCCTGCAGCATCCATTCCAGACCCCATCCATTGCAGAGACCCCATGGCAAAGGAAGGCCCTAACCCAACTCAATTGTTTTTTTTTTTAATATTTATTTATTTTGAAAATCTGAGTTAGAGAGAGAGAGGGAGAAAGAGAGCGAGAGCTTCCATTTGCTGGTTCACTCCCCCAGATGGCAGCACTGGGCCAGGCTGAAGAAGCCAGGAGCCAGGAGCCTCCTGCAGGTCTCCCACCTGGGTGCAGGAACCCAAGCACTGGGGCCATCTTCTAATGCCTTTCCCAGGTGCAATAGCAGGGAGCAGCTGGTGCTCGAACCGGCACCCAAAGGGGATGCGAGTGTTGCAGGCAGTGGCTTAACCCACTAGGCCACTATGCCGGCACGGCCCCAACTCAATTATTCATTCAGACTTTGTCTTTGATGCATAAGAGGTGTACTGTTTGGGAACAAGCCCTGCTTCTGATCAGACTGTACTTATAGCAGGCTGTGTGACGTTGGGTCAGGCTTCTCCTGGCTCTGGGTCTGTCCCCTCCTCCATCAAATGAAGCAGCCTATTAGAGCCCAACTCTCTCCCTTTGTAATGAAAGCTTACACAGATGCCTATGTAAAGTAAACAGAAGCAGCACTTTCCTTCCCTGAAATGTGCTCCTTGAATTCAAATCCATGCCACCCAGCTCATGATGAAATGAATCAGTCCAAGTTATGGGGTCATTTAGATCAAGCCAGTGGTTTGGAAGCCACTGCTGTAGCTGTCAGTTGCTATCTGAAATCAGCCCCCACAGCCGTATTTGCAGAACCCCTGGAGTTCTTCTGGGATGCCCGAGGGTACCACGGCACTCTGGGCGGAAGCCATCTTTAGTTGCCTCGCTGGATTTCTTTCAACTCCCACTTTTTCAGTCTACCTTATGGGTCCCCAGAAGGCAGGCACTCTGTCTCCTTCACTTGGGGTCCCTGGTGCCTCGAGACATGGACACCTGGCCTGGAGCTTTGTATAGGATATGATTTTTTAAGTCTGTGGAATTGAATTAGGGGGGCTTCAGGCAGGTAAAGCAGGTGCGTCCTGGCTGGGCAGCTACCCTACCCACCCAGATGCCATGGCTCTGCCCACTTTTGGAGCTTCCTTCCCACAAGACTGGGAGAAGCATTTTTGGAGGAGAAGGGTTTAATGTTCTCATGGCTGGATGTACTGCTCTTGCCAAACTCATTTTCACAACTACAATTGCTAGGATGTCTTCACTTCTGGGTGCCAACAAAGCAGGCCAAACCAGCCCTTTTTCAGTACTTGAGTAGGCCAAAGTTGACCAGAGCGAAGGAGGTGGCCTGGGTGAGAAGGGGCAGAGTAGGGACTGGCGCTGTGGCATAGAAAGCTAAGCCTCTGCCTGCAGTGCCGGCATCCCATATGGACACCGGTTCAAGTCCCGGCTGCTCCTCTTCCAATCCACCATCCCTGCTGATGGCCTGGGAAAGTAGCAGAGGATGGGTCCAAGCCCTTGGGCCCCTGCACCCACATGGGAGACCTAGAAGAAGCTCCTGGCTTCAGCCTGGTCCAACTCCAGCCATTGCGACCATTTGTGGAATGAACCAGTGGATGTAAGACTTCTCTTGCTTTCTGTTTTTTCCTCTCTTTGTATCTCTGCCTTTCAATATAAAGAAATGAATATAAATAAATAAATGATAAATGTAATATAAATGATAAATGAATATAAATAAATGATATATACATATGATATAAATGATAAATAAATGAATATAAATAAATTATATAAATATAATAAATAAATTAATTAATATAAATAAATAAATCTTTAACAAAAAAGAAGATCATCTTGGGATGGCTATTGGAGAGGCTCTATCAGAATGAGACCTTTCTCAAAATTACACATATGGTGTAAAACTCAAAAGAATTCCAATGTATATAATAAAAAAATTTATGTCTTCTTCCTTTCTTAGCTATAAAAATTTCTTCCCCTAGAGGCAACAATGGTTACCATTTTCTTGACATATGCATCCACAGATTTTTTTTGTCTACACGATATTCATGTACTTGCTCAGAGATATTCTGTACAAATACACACAAATGCAGATGTGTGTTTATAGTTCCCATTCCCTCTCCTCACAAAAATGAAAGTACCAGCATACTTCAAAAAGTTCATGGAGGGGCTAGCATTGTGGTAATAGCGGGTTATGGTGCTGTTCGTGAACCCAGCATCCCACATCAGAGTACTGGTTCAAGTCCTGGCTGTTCTGCTTCCAGTCCAGCCCCCCGGTAACCTACCTGGAAATGTGGTGAAAAATGGCCTGAATACTTGGGCCCCTGCCACTCATGTGGAAGACCCACATAGAATTCTTGGTTCCTGGCTTAAGTCTGGCTCAGCCCAGGATGCTGTGGCATTTTGGGAGTGACCCAGCAAATGCAAGATCTCTCTCTCTCTCTTTTTGTTTTGTCCTTCCACCCCTATCACTCTGCCTTTCAAATAAAATTTTTTTTAAAAGTTCATGGAAATGAAATTAAATTCAGTGCAAAAATTTTTGAAAACCATGTACACTTGTAGGTACATGCTACTCTTTGGGTTCTTTTTTATGACTGCATAATATTCCATTGCATATATGCATCAAAATTTATCTAATCAGTCTCCTATTGATGATATTTTGATGCTGCAATAGCTACTCTTTTTTAAACAAAGTATTTCTTTATTTATTTTAAAATAAGAGTTACAGAGAGAGAGAGAGAGACATACAGAGAAAGATCTTCCATCCATTGGTTCTTTGCTCAGATGGCCACAATGGCCAGGGCTGACTAAGGAGCTTCTTCCAGGTCTCCCACATAGGTGGCAGGGGAACCAAGCACTTGGGTCCTCTTCCACTGTTTTTCCAAGGCCATCAGCAGGGAGCTGGATCGGAAGTGGGGCAACCAGGACACCAACTGGCATTCATATGGGATGCCGGCATCGCAGGTGGCGGCTTTACCCGCTGTGCCACAATGCCAGCCCCGAAATAATTATTCTTGTAGGTACATAATTTGGCAGCGATGTGAGTATAGCTTATGACAGAGTCCTGAGCCAGATCTGAAATCCAACTGGGAGGCTAAAAGAGACAGTGCTCTGAAGTGCTCCAGCCTCATTTTGCCCGCCTTTACCAGCTTTGCTGTTTTCCTTGACTTTCAAGCTGGTGCGACTAAGTATCCTTGTGCAACATCAACGAAGAGGCACACAAGGGCTCCTGAGTGGCTTGGTAGGGGTCTCTTAGGATGTCCCCATTAGCTAATAATTCCTGCCTGGTGACATTACTTGCCCCCCGAAGCAGCAGCCAGCGATGACAGCCTGGTCTTGGAGATGAGGCAGGTGAGGCAACTGACAACTGGCTGCAGTGTCAGGGACCCAGTGGGGATGGATGGGGGTAGGGCTGATTGGGAGACAGCACACCTCCACCTAAAGAGGGCAGATTCCATTTCTGCTCTCAGTGGGGGCCCAGGACTGCCAAATCTTCAGAAGATTTCAAGAGGCACCAGAAATTTGAGTTTTATGTGCATTCTCCATGGTTTGTTAATAGTAATAATAATAAATGATGATGTTGATGATGATAACACCGACATAGTTCTTACTCTGTCAGGCATTGTCCTAAGAACTTAAGGTATGAGAACACTTCAAAAATCATGGAATATGGAACTGTTTGTTTTGGTGCAAAAAAAACCCACAAAATTTGAAATGGATGCATAGAAAATATCTTCACAAAGTTTGTGGAAACTATGGGAGGGAGGGGAATCCCTTGCATGAATTTCAAAATTGTTTTGCATCCAAGTAATCTTTGAACTTCATTTTCCCACAGACTTTGAAAAATTGCTTAATTTTAACTTTATTGATTTTCATTTTATTTGAAAGGCAGACAGAGGAGGGAGCTATCTCCCATCTGCTGGTTCACTCTCCAAATGCCTGAAAGAGCCAAGGATGGGCAAAATTGAAGCCAGGGGCCCAGAACTCAATCAGAGTCTCCCACAGGGGCGGCGGGGCTACCAGCATGTGAGCCATCATCTGCTGCCTCCCAGGGTGTGCATTGGCAGGAAGCTGAGGAGCCAGGGCTTGAACCAGGCGCTCTGAAAAAGGGATGCAGGCATCCCAAGTGGCATCACAGCTGCTGCACAAAACGCTTTCCCTTCTACAAACCTTTTAAAGTCCCTTCATATAACCCAGTATTCGTTGTGACTCTATGAGGTAGAGGACCATTGTTTGTCTTCATTTTACAATGAGCGAGACGGAGCACAGAGCGGTCATTTTTTTTTAATTAATTTATTTATTTATTCGAAAGTCAGAGTTACACAGAGAGAGGAGACGCAGAGAGAGAGAGAGAGGTCTTCCATCTGATGGTTCACTCCCCAGTTGGCTGCAATGGCCGAAGCTGCACTGATCCAATGCCAGGAGCCAGGAGCTTCTTCTGGGTCTCCCAAGCAGGTGCAGGGGCCCAAGGACTTGGGCCATCTTCCACTGCTTTCCCAGGCCGTAGCAGAGAGCTGGATTGGAAGTGGAGCAGCTGGGTCTCGAACGGGCACCCATATAGGATGCCGGCGCTTCAGGCCAGGGAGATAACCCACTGCACCATAGCACCGGCCCCCGGAGCACAGAGAGTTTAAGTAACATCCCTACAGTCACACAGAACCAGTGGCAGTGCCCTGAATGACTACACTACTCAATCTCTTATTGAGGAGATCCAACTCAAATGAAACACCGCATAGATCAACACTGCTGCTCCAAGCAAAACGTTTCTAGAAGTTTCTTGGTGGAGACTTCTGTTTTAGAGATGGCCTGCCACGAGGCTGGCTGTTGCTCTGGTGGGCCTGCAAACCTCAAAAATGAACTGAGTTTCCCTGCCATCATTCAGCCCCAGGTCAGGTGTCAGCACAGCCCTGGGAACTGACCTGGCTTCAATCACACTGCCTTTTTCGATGGCTTCTGAGAGCAGGGTGAGGGTCTAGAGTTGGGGCCAGCTGGCCTAGCTTTAGATCCTCACCAGGTCATGCAACTGTAGACAGGTGTTGGCATTGGCCTTGGAGCTGGAATTTTTGACTTCTAGTCCTGGCCTTCTGCTCTGCATTTTGTTTGTTTGTTTAGGGTTGGTGGATCATTTGATTCCTCTGAGCCTCAGTTTCTTATTTTTTTTTCTTTTTTCATCTGTTAGACCCAAACTAATAATCTCTACTGCTGCCCAGGGCTGTGGTGAGGATTAGCAGGACACTGCGTGTACACAGGCAGGACAAATGGAAGAGGATTTTCTTAGCAGTCGAGCTTGTTTAGGGGACAGGAAAGCTGTTATTTCCCAGGGACCCTAAGAGGCAGCCAGAGAAAATGAGCTGTCATCTTCCTGGCATCTCACCCTTCCCAGGATCGCTTCTGTGATCCCTAGCACTTTCATCACCCAGGCCACATCCAAGGCCATGAATGAGACCAAACTGACCCTGAGCAATTGATTCCTGGAGTCCAAGGGCCCAGGACTTGTGCATCTTGATCAACTATTAGGGCTTCATTTGCCAACAGTTTTTCCGGTTCTCTTGTACGCTTTGCTACGTTTCTTTACAGGTTTGTGTGCTGGGTTCCATAAGGCTAAGCTCAACATGAGTCTTTGTGTTTTCCTTATGAAGAGGTGCCTGTGGTCCTGAGCCTCTTGTGAGTATTGAGCTTTTCTAGAAAAACAAAACAGCCAACTGAGGCTGGCACTGTGGCGTCGGGTAAAGCTGTCACCTACATTACCAGCATCCCCTGTCCCAGCTGCTCCGCTTCCTATCCAGCTCTGCTATGGCCTGAGAAAGCAGTAGAAGATGGCCCAAGTCCCTGGGCCCCTGCACCTGCATGGGAGACCCGAAAGAATCTCCTGGCTCCTCGCTCCTGGCTTCAGATGGGCCCAACTCTGGCTGTTGTGGCCATTTGGGGTGTGAACCAGCAGATGGAAGACACCCCTCTCTCTCTGCCTCTGCCTTTCTGTAACTCTGCCTTTCAAATAAATAAATAAATCTTAAAACACACACACACATATACACACACAGCCAACCAAGCCCACTGCTGAAAACGAGAGTTCACATCATGGAGAAACCTGGTCACGCATCTCATCAACCACTTTGTGACAGGATGGTGGGTACTTGTTGAAAATAATCCTCCAGTACCAGCAGGAAAGCTGGGAGGGAGCAATGGGGCCACAGAGAAGGAACAGGGAGGGAGAGAGCTGGCAGAAAACGAGAGGGGAAGGAGGAGGGGCAAAGCACTAAACAAGGATGTGCTTCAGTGCTCCAGGGGACGCAACCGCAACCACCGTGGGTGTGCTCTGAAGCTCTCCAGTCTTGGGACAATGCACTCAGGAGTTGAGGCTGCTCAAAGGAGTGCCTGCAGAGCCTGGGACAGAGTCTTACAGCACCTCCCGCAGGGCGCTGTTCCTGTTCCCATTGCTCTTCCACTCAGGGCAGCCCACCAGGGGGCAGGCCTTTCGCCCTGGGTGGGAGTTGAAGCAAGTCAGCCCACTGAGGTGGGTTGGGGGTGGGGGTGGGGGTGGGGGTGGTGAGGATGGGGCTGTCCGGGCGGGGTGCGGGGTGGGGGCAAGAGTGACGGCTTTCGAATTTTCCAAGCAACAGGGCAGCCATTACAGGGGCTAGATGCCAGGCCAGAGTTCCAGGAGGTTCCTAACCCTGTGCAAGGGTGTCCGGGCTGCAAGGGCAGGAGGCTGGGGGCAGGGAAGCCAGCTGAGAGGGAATGAGGATCTGACAATAGCTATGAGGATGAAGGCATCCGTTTAAGATGCAATGTGTATGTATATGTGTGTGTATACAAGTTATACTGTAGATACACTGTGTATATGTATTTGATAGCATATATATATACATAATTTTTATAACACATTCCATGAACTATTTGAAGATCTTTGGTTATGCATGCTTCCAGTCTTTGCACTACAATACACGTATTTTTAAATTCCATTTCCACAGACATTTTGAAGTTTGTGTGTGTGTGTGTGTGTGTGTGTGTACACACATGCAGGGAGACAGAAGATAGGCTATCTGGGTCATATGGTGAGAGACTGTCATATGGCAGAGGCCAAAGGAGGAGTCCCAGATGACTGGCTTCTTGCCCCAGGAGCCAGGAGAAAATGCTGGGCTATTTTTCTAAATGGTGACTTGGTCCCTTAAATGCTCGGGGCCCTCTGCATCAAAAGGTTGCGCCTGCAGCCTTTGAGTTTGGGCCTTTGGAGGGGCTGTAGCTGGAGCCTGCGGGAGCTCTGGCTCCTCCCTGGGGTCTAGGAAGGAGCCTAGGCCTGAATGGGTTGAAATGGGAGGGCGCCACCCAGGGCCAGTCCCTCCTGCGCCCTGCCCAGGTCCCAGGCTCTGGGTCCCCTTTGGCCTGGCTGCTCCGAAAGCCAAGGACGGTCTGAGACGGTGAGCAAGCGACGGCAGTTAGGGGTAGGGGTGGGGTGGGGCAGGAACCGGCCTGCACGCGAGGGAAGCACGCAATGTGCAAGAAAGGCCCAGACTAGGAAGAGCCCTCTCTGCCAGCGCCGATGGACCCCCGCGCCCAGCTGAGTTGGGCTGCTGCGCCTCCGCCTCCCTGGCGCCTCCAGTACGGGTAAGAGGAGCCACAGCGCCACCCAGCGGTCGGTGTCGGGGAAAGGCAGTCTAGGTTCTCCCGTGGCCTGACAAACGTTGGGGAGCTGGGTGGGAAACGGCAGAGGAAGAGCGCCTGGAGCAAAGCAAGTGCATAGGCAGGGCACCTAGTGGTTGTTGGGTTCTTAAACAAGACCCTCCATTCACTTCACCCACCAACCCATCGGTCACATGACACCAGATGAATCCTACTCTAGGTCAGCTGGTAATATTCCTCTCAAGCTCAACAATCTTCCACAGCTCCCAACGGATCTCCCTAGAAAGCCCAAGTCCCTGGCCTGACCCTCAAAGTTTTGCAGGGCTCTTTTTCAAGCTCAACTCTTGCCACCCATGTCACATATGCTATACCACTCACTCCCATCCAAATGAGACATTTACCATGTTTACATCCATTCACTCAGTGAGCTAAGGCAGTGGCGAATTAGTGCATGTGACAGACAAGATTCTTGTCTACTCAGAGCTTTCCTTCAAAGGGGAAGAAAGCTAAGGCGCATGTGAGATCACTTCAAATAGATGCTGAGCACCAGATTATAGAAAAAGTAAGACAGTATGGTAAGAGGGCCTGACATGAGAAGGCTTACTGCTATACCTAGAGGAGTCAACCTTGAAAAAATCTGGGAGAAGAACCTTTCAGGCCGAGGAATATCATGTACAAAGGTCCCGAGACAGAAAAAAAAACAGCTTAGCGTATCCAAAGAAAAGAAATGGCAGGAACAGAGTGAAGGGAGGGTCCTTGGTGAGGTTCGAGAGGTGGGCAAGTGGACATCCACGGTAAGGACTTTGGATTTTATTTCAGTCAAAACTGTGAGAGGGTATTAGCAAGGCAAAGACGTGACCTGGTTTCCACTTTCAAAAGATCGCTCCAGGTGAATGTGAATGGAGGTGCAAGACTGGAAGCAAGGAGACCAGCGAACAGGTCATTGGCAGTGGCTTGGACGAGGTAGTGACAATGAAGCTGGGAGAAATGGGCAGATTCTAGAAGTAGTTTTTTCATGACTTTTCTCTCCAACCAACTGAGGAGTTCCTTGATGGGAGATTCCACGTCTGAGTGATCTGTTTGACTATCCTATACCCCTAAGCGGTTAGCCTCACCCATGTTCAGTGTGGGCTCCATGGATCTCTGTACTGCACCCTGGTGAATGTGACAGGAGGTAACAGCAGTAGGGCAGAAACTGGGGCCAGGCTCATAAAGTTCTGGGACTTCCTTTAGCTGTACGGATGCACCCTTCCCTTTGTCCTTCTTTGTCCTTCGGTGTATCCTAGAAGAATCTACAACTGCTGGGGGTGGGAGGGAAGATGTGCAGGAGGTCAGGTAGTTGCTCTCCTGTGCTAGCAATAGGGCTCCGTGCCTTTACATCTGCATAAGGGGACTTCGAAAAGAGCACGGGAAAATGGAATGGAAAGCTAAGGTTTATTTGGCTGCAGCGTTTTTCAAAATTCATGCATCGTTTTTTTTTCATAATATACATTCTCCATAATCTTGTTGAAGATTCCCCTCATATAACCTTTCACTTGAGTTCCTTTGTGCAATCTTTCTGACATCTCATCCCATCCCTTCATTGTAGAGACAAGCAGATTAAAAACCCAAAAAGGAAAAGGGACTTTGTGAAGTTGGGTAGAAAGGCAGAGTTGGAGCCGTCTGAGACATTTACTGTCTTGAATCCCACAGAAGCCCCTCCTCCCATTTCACACCTCAGTACTGTTTATCTGCACTTACCATGCTGGGCTCTTACCCTGGCTCTTGTTAACTGTTAGTATTACATGGTGCAACTAAATCTCAGGGTGCACCTGTAGGTCTTCAAAAAGATTTGCGGTGTCACCAAGTCAGAGAGAGAGTGCAACATCTCCTGTGTCGTGGGAAGTTCTTGGTGAAGGGCGATTTGCCAGGTATGGCCCCGTTAGCACTGGTGGAAGAGAAAATTGACCTGGCTAATGACGGGATCAAGGCTTCGGAGAGAATGATTCAACTCTCAAAGGAGCACAAGAGGTCCTTGGGATAATTGAAGAAGCTCTCTCATGGCATGGTCGGGGCGGGGGGAAGCCCCATTTACGACTGCGCTGCAAAAGTCAATATTACACTCTCATGCACTTTGGGCAGGAAAATTACATTATCCCCTAATGCTTGATTCCTTGTTTGTACATCCTAAGAATTAGGGCAGATTCTCTATATGTACATGCTTTAAATGGCAAGTGAAATATTTTCTACATTTCTAACGTCACTTCTTGAGATAAAGTTCCAAGCAAACCCTTTCCCCTTTCTTCCTCACTCTGCTGTGAAATGTTGCTCCCTATTTCAAGTGGATTCCTTGCAAGGGGCCTTATCTAGTACCACTTGTCCTCCAATCACTAGGATTTCATGTAGCCCTAGCCTTCTCTTCACCCAGGGATCCTGAGGCCTGGCCGCACGTTAGAGTCACTTGTGGAGCTACCTAATTTATACTGAAGCAAGAACCCCTACCCTAGCCTTATTAAGTCACGCTGTCTGCTGGTGGAGAGCCAACTCTCTCCAAGTGACTCTGATGCTGTGAGTCATTCTCTTCCTCTCTCCTTGCCCAGACTGAGGTTGGACTTGACGGAGGAGATCTGAATGGAGAGAACCAGGGCTGGGGCCCGGCCACATGGGGGCAACCCAGAGGAGGCAGCTGCAGGGAATGCCGGCTTAGCTCAGGGGTCGGAGGGTGATGCTTGCCTCCTAGAGCTACTTCCTTGAAACAGCCATCGCGCTGGTCACTCCCTCATTACTGTGAGTGCTTGCCCCTCTTGCCATTGTGGGTAGTGGGTTAGAGGGGGATCTCTAATCCTTTAGTTCTCTTTCCTATATGCAAGACCACAAGAGCCTGGCTGACTCCCTGCTTGTGGACATGCAGTGAGACAAAAGTGCTGATATAGTGAGCATACTGTTATGGCTGTCTGACATATAAGGTCATGTGATCTGGTACATCTACGTCTGATTCCTGCTGGACTGCCTACATTCTGCATGGGGCTTGTCATCTAGTCATTGCTCGATAGCACATGAATCAAACACACGCAGGATGTAACGAGTATCACTATTAATGTATGAAGTGTTAATTGAAGTAGAGAAGACAGAGGTTACTTCCAGCTTGGGAGAGTGGGGGAGATGTGGACGTCTTCAGAGCAGAGGTGGCATTTCAGCTGGACTGTGACAACCAGGGATGTCAGTGGCAAGCAGGCATGGAGAGTGAGCATTCCAGACAGAAGAACCAACGTGGGCAAGAGCAGAAGAGGAGAGGGTGCAGAGCCCTTTCTGCGAAGGAACAGCAGGGAAGTGGGGCTGTGATTGGGAGTGTCTATGCTGGGAGATCCGAGGAGATCTGATGGGTCTTGAGTGCCATACTCTCAAGTTGTACTTGATTCTACAGGCAATGTAGAGCGACCTAAGATCTCGGATTTCTCGTTGTGATATTTTCGAGGGTTATAATAAGAGGCTATTTCAAAAAGTTCAGGCAAAGTAAAATTAAATGGTAAGTTTGTCTTGGTACAAAGAAAAAAATGAATGACTGGTGTTGCAGTATATTGAGTTAAGCTGCTGCTTGCAATGCAGGCATCCTATATCAGAGAGCTTGTTCGAGTCCCAGCTGCTCTGCCTCCAACCCAGCTTCTTTCTGATGCACCTGCAAAAGCAGCCCAAGTACTTGGACTCCAGCCACCCACATGGGAGACCTGGATAGAGTTTCAGGTTCCTGACCTTGGTCTGACCTAGACCTGGTTGTTGCAACCATTTGGGGATGAACTAGCAGATGGAAGAGCTCCTGCTCTCTCACTTAATGGCTCTGACTTTCAAATAAGTACATAAATTAATCTTAAAAAGTATTGAAATCCATGGATGGGTTTTTTTCTCTTTTCTTTTTCTTTCTTTCTTTTTTTTTTTTTTTTTTTGACAGGCAGAGTGGACAGTGAGAGAGAGAGACAGAGAGAAAGGTCTTCCTTTGCCGTTGGTTCACCCTCCAGTGGCCGCTGTGGCCGGCGCGCTGCGGCCAGCGCACCGCGCTGATCCGAAGGCAGGAGCCAGGTGCTTCTCCTGGTCTCCCATGGGGTGCAGGGCCCAAGGACTTGGGCCATCCTCCACTGCACTCCCGGGCCACAGCAGAGAGCTGGCCTGGAAGAGGGGCAACTGGGACAGAATCCGGCGCCCCGACCGGGACTAGAACCAGTGTGCTGGCACCGCAAGGCAGAGGATTAGCCTAGTGAGCCGCGGTACCGGCATAAATTTTTTTTTGACGGGCAGAGTGGACAGTGAGAGAGAGAGACAGGGAGAAAGGTCTTCCTTTTCCGTTGGTTCACCCCGCCGATGGCCGCTGCGGCCGGCGCACCGTGCTGATCCGAAGCCAGGAGCCAGGTGCTTCTCCTGGTCTCCCAGGCAGGTGCGGGGCCCAAGTACTTGGGCCATCCTCCACCGCCCTCCCGGGCCACAGCAGAGAGCTGGCCTGGAAGAGGGGCAACCGGGACAGAATCCGGCGCCCCGACCGGGACTAGAACCCGGTGTGCCAGCGCCGCAGGCAGAGGATTAGCCTATTGAGCCGCAGTGCCAGCCTGGGTTTTTCATACTGTGCATTTTCCGTGAACTTTCCAAAGTCCCCCCCCCCCCCAATGTGTTTGCATTAGAAAAGATTAGCTGTATCCTTCGAGAAACTCAACCACAGAAGCAGTTCTTGGCCAAGATCCCTATCAAGTGCCTCCCAAATGCCTGACGCTGTGAGAGGTGAAGGAGGGGCTGGAGATGGAATAAGTGGACGAGACAGCCGTGAGGCTACTGGAATTGTCCAGGCAAAGGCTCCTGAGGGCCTGAAGCCTCTTCATGGGAGCTGAAGTGGGAAGGACCTGACACATATTACGGAGAGAGGAAGACAGAACTTGGTGAGCATTTTAGGAGGGAGTGAAAGAAAAGAGAGGACAAACTATCAAAGGAAGGTGGTGGCTAGACTCTGAACTCTCACAATCCGCTCTGGAGACCAGGCCCTAACTCCCATGGTATGCTGCTTCGGGGGTGTCTGGGGGACGTGTGTTTTCCTGGCACCAAAACAATGCAGTGGCTCGGCCAGGACCCCTAGGCATGCTCTCCTTTCCCCCATTTATGTGAAAGAGGGGGTGGTGGTGGAGCGCCCTATCTGGAGGCCTTTGCTCTTGTGGTGGGCAGATGGGCCTGGGATAGTGGTGGAAGAGAGAGGAGGCTGGTAGGCTAGAACCTAAGGCTGCGGCAAAGGCACACGACTGGCACTCCCCAGGTCATGCGCGGCTGGCAGACATTTAGCCCACATGGAGGTAGGTGGTTGGTTTGCTTTTAGACTTGAGCCAGCAATCAAGAGTTGGGAGGCTTCCCATCCACATCCTGAGTCCTGACTTTCCCTGAAGAATGAGAAGGCCTGGAAACAAGACCAG
Source organism: Oryctolagus cuniculus (assembly GCF_964237555.1). Classification (NCBI taxonomy): domain Eukaryota; kingdom Metazoa; phylum Chordata; class Mammalia; order Lagomorpha; family Leporidae; genus Oryctolagus; species Oryctolagus cuniculus. The sequence continues at coordinate 49,465,602 of NC_091453.1, read as the reverse complement.
CCAGGGCTAGAGTTGCCCCCTTTTCATGTGCTCTGCCCTTTTCCCCCAGCCCTGCCCACCCGCCTCCTTACAGTTATCTGCCTGATCCCAGCAGGCAGTTGGCTTTGTGTTTCTCTGTGAAGAACAGCCTACTACAGAGTTTATCCGTGCCCCCACCACCAAGGAGCAGGGCCAGGGACGGGATCATTATCCTCTGGTCCCACCCCTTCTCCAAGCCATACGTAGATTGTTTCCTAGGGCAGCCAGCTCAACGCCACAGAACAAAGCCAGCAAGGGAGGGTTATCATCAAGTCTTACCATTTATTTCTTTATGGGATTAAACAAGAGCAGAGAGGCCTCTGCCCCACAATGCAACAAAACGGAAAGCAGTACACACACAGAGACTCTCACTGAAACACAGAGGCAGGGATAAAGGAATGAAGGGAAGGGGAGAGACAACTGAATCATAGCTGGTGAGGGAGGAAGGGACGGGGGACTACTAGGAAACCAGCTTGGAGACTCAGTCATAGGAACTAGTGCAAGAAAGTCCTACTCATGAAGCACAGTGTAGAAAATGGCGTAAGAAAGCTGCCCGGCTCTGCTGCCTGCGGTGGAGGGCAGGGGCAGCCGGAGAGGTGGTGGAAGATCAGGGAGGTGGGGCGGATGGGGGCAGTCAAATGACTTTGAGGTGGAGTGTGGTGCCCCTTTCCCCTGCCACTGGGCAAGGCCTTGGGCTGGTCTGAGCCAGGGGTCTCCTGGGCACTTGGTGAAGGGGACGAGAGGATGGGAGTCTCCAAGGGTCCATTTCCCTGGGGCCGTGTGGTCCCCCCTTTACTTCCCAGTCCCTTTTCCCCTCCTGAGGATGCAGGAGTTAGAAGGCAGTACCTAGGGTCTCTCTGGAGCCCAAGCACCTGCCCCTTCACTTAACACATAAGCATGTCTGGAAAGGAGCCAGCACCTCTTCCCCTCCCCAGCTGAAAAGAGCACTCTAGGGGTGGGGTATGTGGCCAGGCCCGAAGTGCTGAGGGCCTAAATAGGGGAGGGTGTGGGCAGGGCACGGGAGTGGGGGTGGGGAGGGCAGGTTGTGAGAAAATGAGAAAACTGGCAGGGAGGGACTCCCCAGGCTTGCCGACCCTATTTGGGACCTAGCCAAGGCCCTTGTGTGACGTCCTCTTCACTAGGGAGGCCCCCCATTCATTGCTAAGTCAATCAAGGCCAGTTCTCCCCTTCCCCAAGTCCCCTTCCTGGTTTCATTCTAATGCAGCTCCAAGTCTGCCCCTCACCTTCGCTCACTTGCTCGCTCGCACCAGATCCTAGAAGGGCCTAGAAGGGCCTGTATCAGGAACATAGTTCCGGCTCTCTTCCTCACTGACTCTCATTGGCTTTTGGATATCCCAGGCAATATGGCCTCCCTCTCCCAGCGGACCAGTGCCAGGCTGATGACGCCCAAGGGACTCTCGCTGCTTCTCCAATCCAGCCCTCTAGCCCAGCCAATCGGCTCAAGTCTCTCCTCCCAGGGATGACAGCGCGTTGTCTCGAGGCAAAGGGCCCTCTTGCCAGTCTCTGGACTTTTCTCCAGGAAGGGGTGTGGGGTGACTGGAGCAAGGGACCCGCTACAGGGTGAGAAGGAGTCTGGTTGTTCCACAATTGGGATCAAGGATGGGAAGGGATGAATACTCTTTGGTAGGCTGGGGATGGGGACAGGAATGGGGATGGGGGAAGGCTCATCTCTGGAGAACTCTGGGGCAGGGCCACCAGATTCTCCTTCATGGAGGCCTGGGCTAGGACAAGATGGGGGAGTATGAGGACCCAGGCCAGGCCTGACCCACTTGGGTTTAAGTCCCTCCTCCCCATGGAGATGGGAAATGGAAAGGTCTTTGGCCCCAAGGCCAAGATCTCCAGGGCAAGAGCGGCCCTTGGGAGTGTGTGCACCTTCTGTAAGATATGGCCCTTCAGACAGCGGCAGTCGAACCACGTGCCCTCAAGCCTCCTGTTTCTGAGGTCCAACAACTCAGTTCCTGGGCTCTTCCCCCCTCCCAGAGATCTCCTTCTACCACTCTCTCGTTTGGCCGGCAGTTCTTAGATCACACCTCAGCACTGCTCAGTCCACCTCCCCAATGCCAGGCCAGCCACGACCCACTTGGCTATCTCTCCCAGCCCCGTGTCCACATCTCTCCTTTCTTCTCTCGCTTCCTGAGCTTCACTCTCTTTCGCCACTCATTCTGGGCCCCATTCCTAACCCCACCCCAACCCCCTGTTGCCAAGGGTGCTGGGAGACAGCTTAACTGGGGCCCCCAACCTAGCTGCAACTGGGCGTACCTCATCACCCAGCCAGCCCGCTGCTTCCCCTGTGCCGGCCCCACGTGGGCCGAGGTGCGCTGATGTGGCAGGAGGGCCGTTGCGCTGTCTGCCGACGCCTGTAGGGATATGGGCAGGAGGGAATTAAGGATCTTGGCAACAAAAGGAACGCGGAGAGGGGGGAAAGAGCTTCTCCCCTCTGTGCCCCCCAACATTCCCTGCAGGGCTGAGGCTGGGTGAGCAGCCTCCTCCCCTGGGGTCAGGGCTCTCGGCAGGGGTGGAACGTTTCCAGCCCCTGCTCCCCCCTCCCATTTTTTTGCTAACCCCCAATCAATGGAGGCCTGGGAGGGGGCACCTGCTGCTCCTGCCTTTTTCTCCTGGGTGAGTTGCGCAGCTTCCTGGGGGGCCCTGTGGCCGTTCTGTTGGAGCTGCTTTTTGGGGCAGGGGGGCAGACTGGGAGGGATGTGTGGTCCCCCTTCTCCCCCCACCCCCCACTCCCCCACCTAGTCCTACATCCCCCATGGGAGGAGCTCCCTCTCCCCCCCACCTGGGGGGGCTGCAGCTGATGCCAGTGGGTGGTGGAGATCTGTCCTCCCTCCATGCTGTCACTCTTCCCGTGGGAGGCCCTCCTCCAGGGCAGGCAGTGTCTCCAGCCCCAGTCCCCCACCACCACCCTGGTTGCTGGAGAAGGACACCACGGTATGGAGGAGCATGAGCACAAGGACACAGAGCCGGATCCTACTGGGGCTGAGGCGTGAGCCCCCAGAGACCGTCAGCAGGGAGGGCTTGTGGCTGACGCGGCCTGGGGGGTCATGGCGGGGGTGGTAGTGGTGGTACTGTGGGTGGTAGTGGTGGAAATAGGAGTGATGGAATTGCTGGTGGTGGGTGTTGGGGGCCTCAGTCTCCTTGAACTTCTTCTTTTCCGACTCACAGGAGACCCACTGCACGTCACAGCACTTGGTTTCCGGCCGCTTTGGTGAAGTATCCAGCAACCCTGCCAACGGATAAGGAAGGGGTGGACGGGGTGTTCAGGGGGCTGGTGGCTAGGCCTTACCTGGAGAGGAGATTTTTCAAAGCTTTCTCTGAGCCTCTTCCCCCCGGCCCTCAGCGCTGTTGCTTTTGCAGCCCTTCTCTCCGGAGGAACTCAGCCAGTTTCTCTGGCTGAGTGTGTTCTGGGTAGAGCTGGCCACTCTGGTCTTTACTTTTTTTCCTAGTCTACTTGAGCCTGTCCCAACCTGGGGACCTCACGCCCCACTGCTCCAGCCATCGGGCTGCTAGTGTGTCTGCCCTTGTCCTCCCTGCTCCCACTCTTCAGAGCTGCCGCCTTCCCTGGGTCCCCAGCCTCCTCCCCCTTTCCCAGCGCCCTGCCTTTACCTGTACAGATAAATCCAGGGAGCCCTCCGTACACCATTTCTTCATTGTCAGGGAGGATAAAAGGGCACCGGGTCTGCACCTCCAGGCAGTATTGCTTGCAGGGCACCCAGCGCTGGCATTCCTGCTGGGTCACGCTGAAGTATTCTGAGCACAGCCAGGCCTTGTACACAGCCTGTAGGGAGAGGAAAGAGCATCAGCTCATATGCCTGTCCCTTCCCATCTCAAAGGAGAAGTGGGGGGAGAGTGTCCTGTGGTCTCTCCAGGCAGCTTCATTAACCTAACTCTGCAATCCTCTCCAGGGGTGAACAGGAAGAAATGTTTGCATCAAGGCCCCTAAACACTACCCTAAGATCTCCTGTCATAGCCAGGACTCCCTCCATCTACAGTCATCCAAAACTTAGAAGTTGCTCATTGGCAAAAAAAAAAAAAAAAAAAAAAAAAAAAAAAAAATCACAAAATTACTCCTACGTGAGAGCTGGAAGGAACCTCCCTAACTGTTCCATCCAACCCTGTCACTTTACAGTTGGTCCAAAGAGATGTCCTGACTTGCCCCACTATATATATATATATATATATATATATATATATATATATATATATTTCACTTGTACATATATATGTGTATATATATACACATACATACATACATGCATATATACAATGATGCAAATTTCAATTCCATTCAATTCCATGAACATTTCTTTGGTTGATGGTGTTAGATTTCTAAAGTCAAGAAAGAGTTGGAGAGAGTAATCCATGCTCTAGCTTATTAGGGTGTTGTGTGGAGCAAATAATATGGCACATATGAAAATGTTTTGGAAACTCTAAAGTGCAATGCAAATGTGAGGGGTTGCTTTTAATAGAAACAGAGGGGCCGGTTTGTGCTGTACTGGGTTAAGGCTCTGCATGCAATACAGGCATCCCATGTGGGCACCAGTTCAAGACCTGGCTGCTACTCTTCCAATCCAGCACTTTGTTAACAGCCTAGGAAGGCAGTGAAAGATGGCCCAAGTGTTTGGGCCCCTGCACCAACGTGGGAGAGCTGGAAGAAGCTCCTGGCTTCAGAACTGCCCAGCTCCCACCATTGAGGCCATTTTAGGAGTGACCCAGCAGATGGAAGACCTTTCTCTCTGTCTCTGCCTCTCTCAATCTGTAACTCTGCCTTTGGTGTGGAGCAGACATCATGGACTCTGCCATATTTCACCTGGCATCTTTGCTTTGCAGTTTCATGTCACTGGTATACTCTACTCTTGGCCCTCTCCTAGCCCACCGTGGCCAAGGCCTGCTCCATGCCCTGGCCATCATCAAGCCCAGTGCTTCTGGCAGTGATGTTACTGACATTTGGGGCTGGATAATTCTTTGTTGTGGGGGCAGTCCTCTGCTCTGGGCAGCATCCCTGGCCTCTACCTGCTAGAAGTCAATAGCATTCTCCCCAGTTCCCCATTGTGACAACCAAAACATGTTTCCAGCTCTTGTCAGATGTTCCCTGTAGGGGAGCAAAAATCATCTCCTGTTGAGACCCACTGATCTAGCTCCTTGCTACTCAAAGTGCACCTGGACCAGTAATGTCTCAATCATCTACAAGCTAGTGAGAAATACAGACTCTCAGTCTGCCAGGTCAGCACTTGTGTGCTAACAGGGTGCCCAGGTGACTATCGGCCCTGGGGCTCAGGGGTTCCCCGCAGCTTCAGAGTTGCTCCCCACAGCAGCGGTTGTCACATTTCACAGTGTGCCGCAGAAGGCCCTGGGGTGTTTGTTCAATATTCAGATGCCTCCCCTCCAGTTTGGTTTCCAGAGGACTGAGGAGGGCTTGGGAATCTGTGGTTTTGAACAAAGGTCCAAGACTTAGAAAAACTCTGTCAGGGCCAGCGCTGTGGCGTAGTGGGTAAAGCCGCCACCAAAAGTGCTAGCATCCCATATGGGTGCCAGTTCGAGTCCCGGCTGCTCCGCATCCCATCTGCTATGGCCTGGGAAAGCAGTAGAAGATGGTCCAAGTGCTTGGGCCCCTGCACCAGCATGGGACACCCGGAAGAAGCTCCTGGCTCCTGGCTTCGGATCGGCGCAGCTCTGGCTATTGTGGTCAATTGGGTAGTGAACCAGTGGATGGAAGACCTCTCTCTCTCTCTCTCTCTCTGTGTGTGTGTGTGTGTGTGTGTGACTCTTTTGAATAAATAAAATAAATCTTTAAAAAAACAAAAAAGAAGAACTCTGTCACAGTTCCTGCACTGATTTTTTATTTAAAATTAATTAATTAATTTGAAAGGCAGAGTCACAAAGAGAGAGAGAGGCAGAGGTACAGAGAGAGGTCCTCCATCCACTGGTTCACTCCCCAAATGGCCACAAGCCGCAACAGGTGGAGCTGTGCCAATCTGAAGCCAGGAGCTTCTTCTGGGTCTCCCATATGGATACAGGGACCCAAGGACTTGGGCCATCTTCTACTGCTTTCCCAGTCCATAGCAGAGAGCTGGATTGGAAGTGGAGCAGTTGGGATTCAAATTGGTGCCCATATGGGATGCCGGCACTGGAGGCGGCGGCTTTACCCGCTATGCCACAGCGCTGGCCCCACCTGCACTGATTTTAAGCACTTTCACTAAACTACAAATAACTGCTGCCAACAAGGACTGTGGCAACGCAGTGCCACACTGGCTGTCATCAAAGCAACGGTGGTGGTGGCAGTGGTGAGGGGCTTGTGGTGCAAATCAATTCCCCAAGGAACAAAAAGCATTAGCTGGGACACTGGTAGCCCTTAGGCATCTCAAATGAAACATGCTCTAATTTTTGACATGTAGTTCTTGATTTTTTTTTAAATCTCAAATCTGCCCTCAGACTCAAGTCTTGCCTGTTGGAGTAAGTGCCAGGAAACCCCTACATGTCAGCCTTCATCCCTGTCTTTCCCTGTATCTCCACAGCCAGTCTGTCAGCCAGCCACGTCAAATGTAGCTCCATGGGTGCACCTTGTAGACAGGCCTCGATCATCTCTTACCTGGATGACAGGTTCCGATCTGGCCTCACCACCTCTGCTCTTGCTCTTTCCAATCCACTGCCCACAGGGGAGTGAGAGAAGTCTCAAATTGCAATCAGATCACATTACTTACTCCCTTGCTCCAAACCCTTCAATGTATTTAGACTAAAACCTGAACTTTGCACCGCAGACTTCAAGCCCCTACATCTCTCTCTCTCTCTCTCTCTCTCTCTCTCTCTCTCCAACCTCATTTTCTTATCCACCCCCTTAAGCTCCTCATGCTCCAGAGGATTTCATTCTTTTCCCTGAACATGCCCTACTTCTTCCCACCTCAGGGCCTTGGCAATGCTGTTCTCTTGGCCTGGAATGCTCCCCAGCCCCCCTCCCCACTTGGCATGGCTGGATCTTTCTTATCTTTCCAGACTCAGTTTAAATAGCTGCTCTTCAGAGAGGTCCTCCCTGACCACTCCTGCCACCCTCATTATCCCCTTTCCCTTAATTGTTTCTTTGCCACAAATGTTACTTGGCCTGCATCTTTGTTTTCTGTCAATCCCACTAAAATGTGAGTTGCACATTTGCAGACATTGGTTTGTCGTAACTGTGCACTCAGCACAACATACATGAAAAGCTCTGTTGACTGAAAGAACAGAACAAGCAAATGTGGCCATGTCTCACTCTCACAGGAATTCCAGTTTCATGGGCAGAAGAGATCTAACTAGCAAATAGGGTATACGATTTGTACTACAGGAGAGGTCAAATCATGGGCCAGGGGAGCAAAGCGAGTAAGGGAGCTGAGAGAAATTTCAGTGAGGGGATAATAATTGATCTTGGGCTCAAAGTAGGACTCTAGATGGTATGGGTAGACATGAGGCAAAAGGGCATTTGAGGTTGAGGCAGTGGTCTAACCAAAGGCATGGAGGTAAGCAAATGCATGGTGTGCTAAGACAACAGAAACATTTTCTCTGAATGTAATGGAAAGGGTCCCGATCTCCCGGCTGCGGGTCATTTGTTTCCGAGTTGCCACTGCTATGAACAATGCTCTAGTGGATGTCATTGTGCACACACCTCTCTCACATTTGTGTCCAGTCTTTTTATATAAATTCCTAGGCATGAAATTACTGGGATAAAAGGTATGTGCAAAGGAATGAGAAGGGAGTAAACTGAGTGTAAAACAGAACAGGTGACAGTTAAGAGAGAGGGTAAGAGAGAGCTGGAGGGGCAGAAGATGGTGGTAAAAGCGGGCATTAAGGGCTAAGAGACAGTGTCAGTGGAGTAAGAGGGTAAAACAGAGCAGGTGTAGGGCAGACTCTGGCACAGCAGTTAGTTCCCTGCCTGGGATACATACATCCCTTATTAGAGTCCCTGGGCTCTAGTTCAAGTCCTAGGTCCACTTAAGGTCCAACTTCTTGCTAATACACACCCCTGTGAGTCAGCAGGTGATGGTCCAAGTATTTGGGTTTTTGCCACCCATGTGGGAGATCTCGACTGAATTCCTGGCTGTGAGCTTCAGCCTGCTCTAACCCAGGCTGTTGTGGGCATTTGGGGAGTGAATCAGTGAATGAAAGATCTGTCTGCCTCTGTGTTTCTGCCTTTCAAAGAAATAAATAAACAAATCAGAATTTTAAAAAAGAAAGGTAAGAACAAGCAGGGGGTGGATAAGAAAGAATAGGGTGGATGATAAAGTTGGGAGTATAAGAATGCAAGGTTGGGGCTGGCGTTGTGGCATAGCAGGTTAAGCTATTGCTTGTGATGCCGGCATCCCATGTGAATGCTGGTTCGTGTCTCGGCTGCTCTACTTGTGAAGACAGCAGAAGATGGCCCAAATACTTGGGCCCCTCCCACCCATGTGGGAGACCTGGATGGATTTCCTAGTCCCTGGCTTCAGGCTGACCTAGTCCTGGCGATTGTGACCATTTGGAGCATGAACCAGTGGAAGATCTCTCTCTCTCTCTCTCTCTCTCTCTCTTTCTCTCTCTGACTTATAAACAAATAAATAAATCTTCTTTTAAAAAAGAATGCACAGTAAAGAAGGAGGGATAAGAGCAGAAGAAAGGAAACAGAATGAAAATAAGGCAAGAAAGAAAATAAAATCACAAGAACTAAGGGCTCCAGCATTTCGGAGGTTCCCCTCCATCTTTCGGGCTCCAGAATGCTAAGATGAGTCTCTGTCCACAGCCACTGCCCCCATCTCTGTTTCCTGGGCCCGCAGCCACTGCACTGTCAGCTCAAACTGTGTGGAATCGCTCCCTCTGTGCCCAGTGGTGGGCTCAGGGGTCTCTGGGTGATTCTCTGTAGCCTCTTCCAGTTCAGTGTTCCTGCTCCCTAGGTGAGGAGGCCCCAGTGGATGGAGGCTGGGCACCCCTCTCATCTGTTTCTGGGGGGAGGGAGGGAAGGAGAGAGGGGCAGTTGGGGGTGAGGGGGACAGGGGAGAGGGGTGGCCTGACAGTTTGGAGTGAGGCCTTTCTCCTTAATTAGACGACCCCCCTCTCAGTCTCCACACCCCCAGCCAGAGTCACCATGGCAACAAGTGGGTGAGCAGATTGCCTGGGGAGGACACCAGGCCTGTGGGTGGTGAGGCAGGAACAGGCAAGGAGCTAATGAGGGGAATGGAGGAAGAAGAGCTACACCGGGCTCAGAGGTAATCCAACTCCTTGGCGCCCCAGCCAGCTGGCTGAGGCTACTGCCGACCCACATGCTTCACATGTGGCCTGGGGTCCTTCTCAGATGAAAGGTCTGACTCTTCAGTGCTCCCATGTGGACAAAAAGGCCACCTTATCCGCTATAGTCCTGTTCCCTATTCAGGCCTAGGCAGTTTGCCCTGTCTCAGCAGGGAGCCAGGTTGCGTGGGTAGTCACAGGGGGCCTTGGAATTGTCACCTATGAAGATGAGAAAGATCCAGGAAGGCCAAGCTTAGGAGTGGGACTTCTTGGAGGTAGGGCATGTAGGGAAAAGGAAGAAATGTTTCAGACCCAGATAACAGTCAGTTGGGAGCCCGGTGGAGACCTTTTGCCCTCCAGATGGGAACCACTCAGAGAGCTTTTGAAAAATACTCCGGCCTGCCTCGCTTCACACCCCACATTGACTATATCTGAATGCTCATACGTGGGACCCACACATCCAGTCTCGCCAAACACCTTGTCCACAGCCAGGTGAAGAACCATCAGCTAAGTTCTATTGCACCATTTTATAGACAGGAAAACTGAGGCTCAGAAAGGGGAGGGTGGGGGAGAAGTTGTCCACATAATAAAGTGACAGAGGGGAAGAGAGGAACTTGAAACCTGCCTTCCTGCCTTTGACTCTAGGGTTCTTGCCACTGAACAATCCTCCCAGCCACGGAACATTCTAAACTCATGGGCAGGACACCGGGCGCGGCTCGGGGGAGAAATGCTGCAGCGATTCAGGCCTGCTTTGGGGTTTCAGGATATTCAAACTTGAGCCCTGGCAGCAAGGGATTCTCCATCGTCCCTGCCCTCTGAGCTGAGGTATTTTAGGCTCTTGAGGTAGCAGCAGGGGATGGGTGAGGTGGGCAGCCTTGACCTGGCACTGCCCTCTTTTCCCCGACTCTGTCGGGCCACTGCTGGGCTCAATCAAGTTCTGGCTGCTACAGCCCAGTTGCTATGGGAACTGGGAGGGGAAGGAAGCAGGGAGTAACTAGAGGGAACACCAATTAACCCAAAAAGGAACCTGGGAAGGCTATTCCCACCCCTCCTCCCAGCAGGGCTGCAGAGCCATCCCTGAAACGGGAAGGGCGATACAGGGGGATCCCCATTCCTCCTGGGCTCTGCAGTTACCAGTTTGGGGAGGAGTGAGAGGACATGGAGGGCCTAACCTTCCGGCTCCTTGGCTTGCAGCCCTGGCCAGGGCATTCTCATCTCTCACTCTCCACTGGCAAGAAGTGCCTGACTTGTCCAGAGTGCTGCGTGCACGCACACTGTCGAACTCCAAATCCGGGACTTGGGGCCACAAATTTTAGAAACAGGAAGCCTTCCTGAGCTCTTTGGCTTTGGGGCTAGAAAATCTTCCAGGGAAGAGAGCTTCAGTTCTTGCCAACCAGGAAGTAAGCAGTTTCCTTCTCGTATTCAAACACGCTTCCTTCCCTCGGGCCTGTTTCTCCTTCCAAATCCTCCCTGTAGACCTTCTCTCCATGGCTGCTTTTCTTCTTAATGTACCCCTGGGACCCTTGGCCAGGAGCTGCAGCCATGGCATTTGGCAGCAAAGCAGTCATCTGGGCTGGGCTTGTCCACAGACACCATAATATGCAGGTAAGCACTCTACCCTCCAGGGAAAAATGATGCCCAGGGAAGGAGGATGGCTTAGCCAAGTCAGACACATGCAGGAAAGTAGCTAGGACCCAGGGTTAGAAGGAAGGTGCCCTGACTGCTAACCTGATGCCTCTTTTCATTGCATCCATCAGCACAACTGGACTTTCAGAGAGTTGAATCAGAACAGGGTAAGGTCAAACTTAGCCTCCTGAACCAGAGGAAAGGAGATCATGAACATAACTCTGGAGACAGCAGCAGTTCCTTGGGACTGGCAGAATACAGCTGGGATTACCGGCATTAAAGGGTAAATCCAGGTGGATGACAGGGCTTTACTTAAGTGGTTGTAAAAAAAATAAGCAACAGCTGTCCTGCTTCTCAGACTGAGCAGTCATGAGTCAAAGTGGCCTGGCCTTAAGGAAAGGCAGGGGAGGTGACTTGAGAGGTAGGTGAGAATCTAGAGCCAGCACAGCTCCAGAGGGCCTCCCAAAAAGTGGCTGTGAGGGTGTGAATGTGAGAAATATATTAAGGAGGCAGGATCTCCTCAAGTGACAGTAGCTGGGTGGGTCAGGCTTGGCCAGAGGTGGTGGTGGTGGTTGTTTTTTAAACTCTTGGTTTATGACTGCTTCAGAATGGAAAGGATCATGACAGTTACCACTCGAGCACCCTAATCTGCTGTTGGAATTTCCACTTGAACATCGCAGCCAAGTGCTAAGCAGCTTCTGACCGTGAACCTTGTCACAGGGAGCTCACTCTGTCCTGGGGCAGCCCATGTCTTCAGACAGCTCTAGCAGGCCAAGAAGTTCTTCCTTCTTTTGAGTTGCGATGATATCTCCCTGTGGCTTCACTCCTGACTCTTACTAGCTCTTCTGGGGTCCTACAAAACAGTTGCCTTCTGGTCACCACTTGCCAACCATGTAGGTATTAGTAGACTTCTCTGAAACCGGTCTGCTCGTTCGTTTGTTAATGCAAATACTACCTGGACATCTTCCGAGTGCCTGGCACTGTGTTGTGAGCTACAGATACTGGAGATGGGTAAGACAAGATTCCTATTTTTCAAGAAGCAGGGGAAGACCCGTATGAATCAATTATTACAAGTCACTGTGATAAGTATCATGGACTTGGTACAGTGGTAGCATGAAGAAAAGAGTGATCAACTGTTTTGAGAGCTGAAGAACAGGAAAACATCTCCACGTGGAGTAAGCTTGAGTTAGGGGCTTGGAAGAAGTGAATCCAGGTGAATTTAGCTGGACAAGGGAGGGAATAAGTGTACTGCCTGTAAAGGTATCAGTAGGCACAAAGGCTGGGAGGTGTGAAATAGTGCTGGGTTCAGGTACTGTATATAGTTGTTCAGCATAGTGAAAGGGTGCAAAGGGGGACACAATGGGGATGAGGCTACAGAGGAAGGTCACGGCCATAACATAATATGCTCTGGATGCTGAGGAGGATCTGGGCTTCAACATACAGGGAATGGAGAGCCTCTAATGGGTTTTAAAACAACTCTGTGGTGACTTTTTCCGATTTCTGTCTGAAAGTGGATGATGGCATAGGCATCAATACTGGAGGTAGGGAAATCAGTCAGGAGACTATTGCAACAATCTGAGAGAAGAACATCTCGACATAGGCAGCGGCAGCAGAATTAAGAAACAGAGAAGGAGCTGGTGGTGTGGCATGATGGGTTAAGCCTCGACCTGTGACACTACCATCCCATGTGGGTACCAGTTCATGTCCTGGCTGCTCTGCTTCAGATACAGCTCCCTACTGATACACTTGGAAAGACCTCAATGGAGTTCCAAACTCCTGGCTTAGGCTTGGCCTGGCCCAGCCCTGCCCATAGTGGCCATTTGGAGAGTGACCCAGTGGATGGAAGACCTTTCTCTCTTCCTCCTCTCTCTCCCCCTCCGCCTCTGTAACTTTGCTTTACAAACAAACAAATAAATAAATAGGGGCCAGTGCCGTGGCTCACTTGGTTAATCCTCTGCCTGCAGCGCTGGCATCCCATATGGGCGCCGGGTTCTAGTCCCGGCTGTTCCTCTTCCAGTCCAGCTCTCTGCTGTGGCTGGGAGGGCAGTGGAGGATGGCCCAAGTACTTGGACCTTGCACCCGCATGAGAGACCAGGAAGAAGCAACTGACTCCTGGCTCTGGATCAGCGCAGTGCACCAGATGCAGCGCGCCGGCCTCAATGGCCATTGGGGGGTGAACTAAGGAAGACCTTTCTCTCTGTCTTTCTCTCTCACTGTCTATAACTCTACCTTTCAAATAAATAAAAAATAAAAAAATAATTCTTAAGAAAAGAGAAATGGGGAAGAGGGGTGGATGTGAGAAAGATATCAAGGAGGCAGAATCAATAGGGTTTGGGGAATTAGGGACAGAAAGGGATCTGGGATGACTTCCAGGCTTCTGGCTTTGGTGGCTGGATGAATAATAGCTTCATCTATTAAGGAAGGGAAAACAGGAGGAGGTGTAGATTTGGGGGTGAAGGGGATGAGTTCAGTTTTGAGTTATGTTCATTTGGAGGTATATGCGTATATGTGGGTCAGCTAGCAGGAAATGTCAAGGAGGCAGTTGAATAATACTATGCTCAGAAGGAGGGTGTGGATAAAGGGTTGGAAGCCATCAAGGGTTAGGGGGCTACAAGTTAGGTACGGACATATGGCTTACATTGACCAATGAAGTATGAGTTGAATTGACATGGATCACTTGTGTGGAGAAAGGTTCATTGTTGATGTATGATTTGCCCTATTCTATTCCCTCTGGCTGCTGCGGTGTTGAGTTGGACCCTCTACTACCTTGGGTTTTTAATGGGTTTCATGAACAAATGCTCCCTACTGACCTGTTTTGGATGTGTATTGGGAGCAAGAAATAACCATTTTTGTGTGTTTTTGTTACCACATCACAACCTGGCTCACTCTTATATAGTGAGGTGTAAGCACACATGGAGGTGCTTGCCAAGTCCTTGTAAACCAGGCTTCCAGAAACTAGCCCATATTGGAGCAATGTGGATAGTTCCAAAATAGAAAATAATGGGTTATGAATGTGTTTTCATGTAATTTAGAATTCTGATGAAGAAATAGATTATGTCTTCGCCAAAAGTCATAGAAAACTAAGCAAATAGAAAAAAGAGGCAATTGTTAACTCCAGGAAAACAAGTTGACAAAGGAAAGAAATATAATTACAGAATTCTACACTATTCAGCTGTAAATAACATTTATAATCCTAGTAATGTAAACATGGAATACTGTTAAAAACCAGAAACTGAGATATGCCAATCCAGAGTGTATGAGGAGGGGAAGCATGTGTACATGCAGAGTGCCACTGGTAGCAAGAGAGCTAAACCTTCCTCTAATCAAATAAAAAAGTGAAGAGATATTTCAAACAGAAAAATCAGGAAATAAAATATCGGTATGCCACTTATAAATGTAGAGGAAGTAACTTAAAAGAATTGGAAGTATTTAACTCTGAAGAAGGAGGCTCAGGGGCAGAGCAGAGGGCTACTATTTTAATGATAAGTCTTGAGATCTATATGTATCATTTATAATATATACATAGGGATGTTGTGGTGCAGTGGATTAAGCTACTGCTTGCAATGCTGGCATCCCATATCAGAATGTCACTTCATGTCCTGCTGCTGGCTTCCCATCCAGCTTCCTGCTAATATACCTGAGAAAGCAGCTTATTTTTATCTATTTTAAAGGCAGAGTGATTGAGGGGGTGAAAGGGGAGAGAGAGAGAGAGAGAGATAGGTCTTCCATCTGCTGGTTCACTCCCTAAATGGTCACAATGGCTGGAGTTGGGCAAGATCAAATCCAGAATCCTGGAACTCCATCCAGATCTCCCACGTGTGTGGCAGGGGCCCAAGTACTGGGGCCATCTTCTGCTGCTTTCCAAGGCACATTAGCAGGGAGCTGGATTGGAAGCGGAGCAGTCCTGGCCTCCAACTGGTGCTCTGCTATGGGAGTGCCAGCATCACAAGTGGTAGCTTAACCCACTGTGCCACAATGCCAGCCCCAATAAATCTATCTTTAAGAAAAAGAATATATCTTAAAGGATATGTACAAGCTACCAAGATGCATTTGTTTGACATTCTATCTATACATACATACACACACATATACACATGGTCAGATATTTAAAACAGAAAAATCAAGAAATAACAATATTGGCATGTCATTTATAAATGTGGAAGTAAATATTAGAAGAAATGGCAAGAAAATTTCAAGTGTTTAAAGAGTGAGGTTCAGAGATATGTTTTTGTATGTGTATGTAGATATGTAGCTTGTAAATCAGTAAAAATTATGGAATATATTGCTTTGATAAAACCAAAAATTAAAAACAAGGTGATAAGCAACCATGAACCTCACAAAGAAGCAAAACAAAATCCCCAAGACGTGACCTGACAAACCTTGCTGGACTCCATCTACACTGTCCTGCCCCATGGCCCCAGGCCCTTCACTGCCCTGCCCTGGATCATCTACTCTATCACGACTGTCTAGGATGTAGACATGGGTAAGGCAAGCTAATAAGCCAACTGAGCTAATGGGGGCTGGGGTGGGGGTCCCATAGCAAGTGAGAGGAACTGAGATGCAGAGAAGAGAGCTTTGGGAGCTTCTGCACATAATGGCTATGCAGGTCACAACAGGAATGATGCCAGTGTGACACTGACCACCGTATCTTCCTTTGTTCTGCACATACTCTGGTCTCCCAGGCACACCTGTTAGCTACACAGAACTAGTCTTGTGCCCAGGCTTGGTCAGCAATCTCTAGCCTTCTGCAGGGGTCACTGTGAAGGCAGCTCTCTGCCCCTGTATCTCCTCCTCCAAATGCTGTGCCTTGCTGGATAGATGGGCAGCTGCAGAGAACAAAGACCTCATCAAAGATGACCGTGGGCTGTGCTTGGTCTCTAGTGATGAGGTAAATCAAGGACTTTGGAGTCCTTCCATCTCCTCCTCTGTCTCTACCCTCCCCTATCTAAGCATATCTGTATTCTCAATCACTAGAATCTCTCTAGTTGCCTTCTGGCTCCTAATTACCCATCTCCACCTAAGACACTTCACCTCTTGCTCCCAAATCAGCTTTTCCTACTCCTAAGCAGCCCACCTCAGCAGTTTGAGTCTCATTTGAGCATGAAACAATCAATTGGATTAAATACATCTAATGAAGTCAAGAATAATAATAGCCACCATTTAGTAAGTGCTTTCTGTATGCTGGGCTTGGTCCTGATCAGTTGACCCTGACCTTTATTAACTTATCAAATCCCCAAATCCCTTGATGTAGAGACACATCTTTACAGGTGAGGACAGTGAGGGTCAAAAAGTTTAAATAACTTTCCTAATATCCATAGCCAACAACAGCAACAACAATGATAGCAGTGGTTAGCATTTGCTGAGCACCTTTCATCTTGTGGGCTCTGTGCTCTTAGGAGATTTCCATGTGTTATATCATTTATACTTCATGATGACCCTGGCTCCTTGGTTTCAAAGGTGAGGAAGGTGAGATTCCGAGGGATATTAAAGAATATGTTCAAGGTCTTAATAACTGTTCTACAAGAGAAGACAGATTTCAAACTGGAAATTGAAGTCATGTTTCCTGAACTTCAGTGCCCAAGTTCCTGTACACCATCCTGCCCTTGGGATGGCCTCTTCAATGTACTACCACAACTGAAGCTTGTTACTCAAACAAACCTCTTTTTGATGGAATTTCAGGTCACGGTGGGGAAATATTTCTAGGTTTTCATGGTGGGGGGCTGTTTTTCTAAAATCAATCTACTCAGTTAATTCTCTATATGAGTAAGGTATTCTGTATTGAGTAGATGTGAGGGAAGGAGCACTTAGATAATAGGGGCTACAAATGATCATTTCCATTCCTCTGTCAGTGCAGTCTTTATCCGCTTCTCACACACACACACACACACACACTGCTTTGCTTCTTCCACACCACTAACTTCCTACCCACAGCCCAAGGCTCACTATTGCTGCTCTGATCTTTGGCAACTGGTTGAAAGGAAGGTAGCTATCTGAGGCACAAAGGTTTTATTAGGGCTTCTGGAACAGCCTTGCTCTGGATAACTCTGATGCTGGAGTCTAATCCTTCATTAAAGTCTCAGGGAAGCCATTTACTCTACCTAATTTCTCATTCTTCCCCCCATCCTCACTTACTCCATCAATGCTCTTCACCAAGAAGCCACTGATCCAGTCAGATGGAGCCTTAGTCAGATCCGGGTTCAGATTCTGACTCTGCCACTAGCTAGCTCTGTGGATTTGGATGTCAGCTGTAAAGAAGGAATTCTGTCGCTATTGCAATGTGACTGCCAGTCAAGCACTTTTCCTCTCTGGGCCTCTGTTTGAATCCAAGAAAAAAGCCACTGGGGAGGCAGCACGTATGACATGGTCAAATACCTTTAAACTCAAACAGTCCTGCAGTCACAATCCCAGGTCTGCTCTGTCAATTATATAACCTTAGGCAAGAAACTTGACTTCCTTGATCCATGCTTTCCTCCTTCTTCAAAATGGAAAGAATAAAAGGACCTACCCTTATGTTTCTGTAAATGGTATCTGTAAAGCAACTGGCACAAAGCTTTACCTATGGCATAATTACACCAACACAGATTGCGGACTCTCATTGTCTGCCGGAATTCAAATCCCAGCTCCAATTCCTACCAGCTGGATAACCTTGAGCTAGTCATTTAACCTCTCTGAGCCTGTCTCATCCTCTGTAAAATGGAGATAGTATGAATGTATTTCATAAGGCAGATGTAAGAATGAAATAAGCTAAAGTACATGAAGTGCCGTAAAGTTCCCTTCTTTGCTGTTCCCTCCTTTTAGCTCTTAAAACATCAATAACAAATGAAGAAAAACTCTGCCACAAACGTGACTGAAGAAAGGTTAATGTCATTAATACATATAAAAGAGAACATATAAATCAAAAAGAAAAATTAAAAAAGCGCAAACAGAAAATTCACAGAAGAGGCAAAACAAATAGGCCATAAATAAGAAAAACAAATGTCTGACCTAAGGAATGCAAATGGAAAGCCAGCGTCAGAACATTTTTCAACTACCAAATTAGTAAAGCTTTGAAGACATGATACTCAGTATGGAAAAGTGTGGTAAATTAATCTCACACTTTTAGAGAGGATATAAACGGGAATAATTTAGTAATTTGAAAGAAATTTGGTAATGTATGTGAAGAGCCTTTAAAAAGTGAATACTCTTTGCTTCTGTAAGCCTACTTCCAAAACTTCATCCTGCAGAATTAATGTTGATGCTCTCATTTGTATGCAAAAGCAAGAAAATGTCATTTTGTGTGTAGATGTTTATGTAAGCCTACAAAGAGAGGTAGAAGAATATATATCAAATTGTTAACATCAGTGGCCTCGGGGCAGTAGGACTGGGAGGGGAGTGAATAGGAAGATTATTAATGTTTTCTTTATAAACCTCTGTATTGTTAGATTTGCTACAATGAACATGCATTATTTTGTGATTTAAAAACCTCAGCAAAGTAGAGAAATAAAAAAAATGATTGCGATAGCATTTAGTAGTAAAAAAGAATATGATCTGCCATAAATTTATGAACAAAGGTATTCATCACAGCATTATCTATAATAGCGAAAAGTTGAAAGTAATGTAAATATCTAACAATAGGAGGCCAGTTAAATAAATTATATTATATTCATATGATTTTTATTATATTATGATTCATATATATTT
Source organism: Oryctolagus cuniculus (assembly GCF_964237555.1). Lineage (NCBI taxonomy): Eukaryota > Metazoa > Chordata > Mammalia > Lagomorpha > Leporidae > Oryctolagus > Oryctolagus cuniculus. Next base: position 49,447,026 of record NC_091453.1, on the reverse strand, counting down.
ATTTGTACATTCATCAATAATGGTATTTATAAATACTTAGCTACATGGAAGTGTACTCAATGTAACAACAAGTTAAAAATAGCAAGGTAAAAAAGTGGATGATTTCACCTATGTAAAAATGTATAGTCACACTCATCAGGATGGCTATAATTAAAAACAAACAAACAAACAAAACCCAGAAAATATTAAGCGCTGGCCAGGATGTGGAGAAATTAGAATCCTGGTGCATCTCAATATATATGTTAAATGTAATGTAATATAAAATGATGCAACCACTGTGGGAAACAAGGTGGTACTTTCTCAAAAAACTAAACATAGGGGTAAATGTTTGATGCTGCAGTTAAAAGGAGCCTAACTCCATATTTGAATTCCTAGGTTCAAGTCCCAGTTCTGCTTCTGATTCCAATTTCCTGCTAATGCACATCTTAAGAGGCAGTGAGTGATGGCTCAAGTGGTTAGGTTCTTGCCACCCATATGGGAGATCTGAATTGAGTTCCTGGCTCCTGGCTTCAGCCTGGCCCAGCCCTGGCTTTTGAGGGCATTTGGGGAGTGAGCCAGTGGATGAGGGAGATCTCTCTGCCTGTCTACCTCTATGCCTTTAAAGTAAATTAAACAAGCACAGCCGGCGCAGTGGCTCACTAGGTTAATCCTCCGCCTTGCGGCGCTGGCACACCGGGTTCTAGTCCCGGTCGGGGCGCCGGATTCTGTCCCGGTTGCCCCTCTTCCAGGCCAGCAGACCAGCTCTCTGCTGTGGCCAGGGAATGCAGTGGAGGATGGCCCAAATACTTGGGCCCTGCACCCCATGGGAGACCAGGAGAAGTACCTGGCTCCTGGCTCCTGCCATAGGATCAGCGCGGTGCACTGGCCACAGCGCACTGGCCGTGGCGGCCATTGGAGGGTGAACCAACGGCAAAGGAAGACCTTTCTCTCTGTCTCTCTTTCTCACTGTCCACTCTGCCTGTCAAAAAATTTAAAAAAATAAGTTAAACAAGCAATATTTAAAGATTTACTCTATTTATTTGAAAGATAAAGTGACAGAGAGAGGGAGAGATAGAGATTGATTTACCCCAAATGGCTTCAGGATGAAGCCAGGAGCCAGGAACTCTATCCAGTCCTCTCACTTGGGAGGAAAGGTGCCAAGCACTTGGGCCATCATCCACTGCTTTCCCCAGTGCATCAGCAGGGAGCTGGACTGGAAGCAGAGCAGCTGGGATTCGAACCAGCACTCCGATATGGGATGCTGGCATTGCAGGTGGTTTAACCCACTGTGCCCAAATGCTGGCCTCATAAAAAAACTTTTTTTAAAGTTAAACATAGAATTACCACATTATCTAGCAATTCCACTTCTGAGTGTACACCCAAAAGACGTGAAAGCAGAGGCTCAGACACATTCTTGTACATCAATGTTCTCTGCAACATTACTCAGAATAGCCAAAAGGTGTAAACAACTCAAATGTCCACCAAGAAATGACTGGATGAACAAAATGAGGTGTGTACATGTAATGTAATATCGTACAACCACAGAAAGAAATGAAGTACTGATACATGCTACAATATGGATGAATCTTGAAAACATCAAGATAAGTGAAATAAGCCAGACACAAATGGACAAATAGCATATGACTTCACTTATATGAGAAGTACCTATAATAGTGTAATTCATAGATACAGGAAGTAGAAAAGTAGTTACCAGGGGCTGGAGGGAAAGAAGAGCAGGGAGTTATTGTCTACTGGGTGCAGTTTCTGTTTGGGAAGATGAAAATGTCTTAGAAGTGGACAGTGGTGATGGCTGTACAACACTGCAAGTGCACTTAATGTCACCTTCTCTGTGCACTTAAAAATGGTTAAAATGGTAAAAAACATTTACACATATAAAAAAGATTCTGAGTCTATAATAATTCTGAAGGATTAGCTGGGATTGAAGCTTCAGTTAAGTTCAACAATAAACAGTCATGCTCACTGTTCACATATCAGCTAGGTAACCATGCTAGCTACTTAAACTCAAGTAAGACAAGAAACACTGGGTAATACCCACTACTACCACGTGTCCCTCTAGAGGCAGAACGTAGTGGGTTGGCACTTCCTTCAAACTCCAAAAGAAGCCTAGGTACCCAATGCCAAAGGCTTACCCAGGTCTCAGCAGGCTCTGGGGTATTCCCTTTCCCTTCCAGCTCTACCAGCATGTGCTTGGCAGGGCTCAGGCTTGCGTTAGGCCTGCTTGAGATACCCTCCCTCCTCCTGTCCTGGTTGATTCCTCCAGCACATTGAGGCTAAGAAGATGCCAGAGATACAAGGGTACTTCAAAAAATTTGTGGAAAATATAACTAAAAGATGAGTTTATTTTGGTGCAAACATGTTTTAAGTTCCATTTTCCATGAGTTTGCTGAAGTGGCAATATATCTTCTCTCTAGGCAAGAGGAGCCCAGTTCCTCTCATCTCTTTTGCAAAACCAGAAGGAGGAGGAGGGGAAGAAACACCTTCCTTACTCTCATCCTCCTGTTGGCATCCCAGAGGATATGAGTGACTGCCACCAGATCTCAAGGCTAAGGCTGGGATGTTGAACCAAAAAGAAGTTGGTGGGTCCTCGCTCTGGATCCGAGCCAATCTAAACTTCCAAAAGGATCTGCCAGGGTTCCTCTCCAGTCAGCCCGGCTTCTAACACCAGCAGTTCAGTAGCCAGCTGGGCACTGCCTCTGACAGGTGGAGGAGATTATTAGCATTTTCTTTATACATGTGTGCACTGGAAAAAGAACAGACAGACCTGGGTCTGGATCCTCCCACCTTTCAGCTGTGTGGCCTGGGTAGATCATTTCCTCTCACTGAGCCAAAGTTGTCTCATTTGTAAAATGGGAACAATAGTATTTGCCTGCTAGAATGACTGTCCGGATTCAATGAGTTCATAAACATATATCAAGTCCCTGGCATCTCCTAGGCATTCAAAAGCTTGCCATTTTCTTTGTCTCTTTACTTTTCTCATCCCTTTCTTCTTTGGAACTGGTTTCCCTCATCTTCTGGCCCAGAGATTTGTGGCTCAGGTTCAGGCTCCATTCTCCAAATTCCATTCTGGTTGGAGCTGTGGCCATGGCAGCCCCTGTCGCTCCAAAGTAACTCCTTCTCTTCCCAGAGCCAGCTTTAGCTTAGCTGATATCTTTGCTGCCTCCCCCTCTAAGTACCTACCTGGTTCAATAACTCAAAAATTCAGGCTTTTCTGAGCTCTCTCTTAATGTGCAGAGAGAAAAGGCTGGTCCAGCAGCCCTGGTCACCTGCACACACCCAGTTCAGTGTACCTGTAACCACAGGAACCCAGACGTACCCATTCCCCAGAGACCTCCCAGGCTAGCATTGGATAATGGTGCTTTTAAGGGTTCGGGTACATCCAGAGCCCTCAGAAGCAGAAGCCTCACCCTCACCCTCACCCCCTGCTTTCAGCAAACAGCTGCAATGTGCAATCAGCATGTGGCTGAGGAGATGAGCAGACGAGGGCAGGTTTGATGCCCAGTCTGCATAGGCACACAGCAGGTAAACAGCTGCCGGGGGTGGCAGCACAAAAGAATTGCCCCGAGGGAAAAGTTGTTCTAGGGCAAACTGCCACCCCTGAGTCTGAGGCATTACCTACTTTCCCATCGACACACCAAAGAGTGGGTGTGCCCTTTCCCTGAGGTACTGATGTTTGCCGAGGGGACCGGCACGCACCCTCAAGGCTTAGATGCTCTCATGCTTGGGCTGCGTTTGTTCAAGGATCCTTGACCTTCTTTGGATGTCAGCCACACCTGCTGTCTTCCCTTCCCCTATCCCCCCACTTGGACTATGTTCAGCAGACTTTGCCAGCCAGGCCATGATATTGGGTGGGAGGCTGCTGGGCTCCCTTTCCTCCTCTAATCCCCCCACCCCCACTTTCAGGAGATACCAGTATATCCTTCCTGGAGGTTCCCGTTGCTATGGTGACTATAGTAGTCAGGCACCAGCCTGCGGGAAGGATGGGAAGTAGCCATGAAGATTGGGGGATGTGTGTCTGGTGTGTGTGTGTGTGTGTGTGTGTGTGTGTCTGTGTCTGTGTCTGTGTCTCGGTGTGTGCATGCACGGACGCACACACACATGTCTACCCTGGATGGGAAGGAGAAAAGGGAAGGCAGAGAGAGAGTACAGAAGGAACAGGGTAGAAAGGGGGAAAGGGGGCAGAACAAGAGAGGTCTGGAAGATGAAACGGGGATAGGAGGAGAGATGGGGGACACTGGGAAGTCAACTGTAAGGAGGGTAAAGGGGTGAGGGGGTACGGAGGCATGAAGAACAAGAGGGGTGAAGGACAGAGGTCAGAAGAGAGTTGGGGGGGCCGGCGCCATGGCTCACTTGGTTAATCCTCTGCCTGCAGCGCTGGCATCCCATACGGGCGCCGGGTTCTAGTACCGGCTGCTCCTCTTCCAGGCCAGCTCTCTGCTGTGGTCCAGGAAGGCAGTGGAGGATGGCCCAAGTGCTTGGGTGCCTGCACCCGCGTGGGAGACCAGGAGGAAGCACCTGGTTCCTGGCTTCGGATTGGTGCAGCGCCGGCCATAGTGGCCATTTGGGTGTTGAACCAACAGAAGGAAGACTTTTCTCTCTGTCTCTCTCTCACTGTCTAACTCTGCCAAATAAATAAAAAAAGAAGAGGGTTGGGAACTGGGGTAAAGGCTGGGAGGACTGTGACGTGGGAGATGGGAGGGAAGGGCAGTGGAGTGGGATAGGAGAGCTGGCTGTTAGGTGAGGGTGGGGAGGAAAGGGTTGATGTGACGGGGAGGTAACTGTCCGGAGACGTAGGTATAGGGATATGGCTACACACTGGGGTGCGAAGTGTGGTCTGGGGAGGTTCTAGGGGGATAAACAGACAATTGGGAAGGTTATGGGGTTGGTAGGTGGATGAGGGGTGTTAGAGATGGACTACAATGTGGAAGGAACATGGGGATTGTGGGGGTGATGGGGCTGGAGGGGTGTGAGCAACACGAGGCCGCTTTCCCATTCCCAGCCTTTCCGCTGCTAGCCTTAATTCACTATGTTCTTGTCCTCACTATAAACCTCTTGTCTGTCCCTGTTCCAGGATTCCCTGTTCCTGCCCCTTCTGAGAACCCCATGTTGGCATTCTCTGATGATGAGGAGATGAGCTTCTGCGGCTCTGGAGGCCCATCCCCCAGGGCAGGCTTTGTCATGGCTCCCAGGTGGCTGCTTATTGACTGTCTCTTCTTCTTCCACCCTCAAAATAGGGACCAGGGCAGCCTTTCTGGCTACAAGAGCCCTGGGTCTGGAAAGCTGTCTGCAGGGTACTGTGCTCTCCTTGCCAGCCTGGGTGACAACAGGGAGCACTGGGCAACTTGGGGCACCTGACCTTTGCCTAATACCCTGAGTTCCCAGTTCTCAGCAACCCCCAAACCCAGCATTAGCCCCGGAGTCCTGCTTGGCAGGAAAGCTGTGGCAGGTGGGAGGAGAGAGGAAGGCAGTGAGGCAGAAACAGCTGCCAGCCGGAGTGGAGGAAGAGCAGGCCCCCAGCGGGTACGGGCAGAAGGCGAGGCACTGGCTCTGGCAGCCCCCCACCCTTTCCCGTGTGTGGGTGTTAGGCTCAACCGCCTTCCCCAGCCCTCCCTATGCAATGCTGCTGTTCAGGGAGCAGACTCTGCTCACAGGCCTAAACTCTGAGGCAGAAGGAGACCACACAGGTCGCCTGGTCCAACTCTCCCCATCATCTGGTGTTAGAGTCACCTCCACGGCATTTCCCCCAGGGGTCCATTTGGATCGGGCTTAGACATTTCCTGGGAGCAGAAGCTCACCTCCTGTTAAGGCAGTTGCTCTCTTCTTTGGAAAGAAAAAAACTGTCAACCCAGCAACCCGGATGTGCCAGGCCTAGGTGTTGTACAGACTTCTCATTAATAATAATCTCACATGGCTGTTAGGATAGGGTAGCCCCATTTTACACATGAGAAAAACAAGGCTCAGAGAGTGGACTCCATAGGTTAAGGTCACTCGGCAATAAATAAAAGCTAGCTTAGAACCTAGAACTTTCTACCTACATAGGCACAGAGTAGGATATGCTTCCTCTTTAGACCCCTGACAACTCCTCTGAGGTGTGGAGACAGAGACACCGTCCTCTCGAGTCTCTTCTCCAGGTGAAACAGTTCCTTTGACTCTATCTGATTGAACTGGGGTTCCAGCTCCCTCCTTCCTTGGTCAGTGTGAGACCCAGAACCAAACACATAGTCTGCCAGGTGGGTTTGGGCCAGGCCAGAGTAGCACACAACCATCAACATCCTTCCTGGGGCTAACCTTAGTTGATGCAACCCGGCAGCCAGTACCAATGCTGAGAATCATCCTTCCCTGAATCATCCTAGCCCCTCTTGGATCAGGAGCTACGAGAGTGGAAGCTAGGGATTTGCTCCCATCTCTATCACTCCTCTCGGTCTGAATGCAGTGAATCGGGAGCAAGAAAGAGGTGAAGGTGGAGGAAGAGGCCATTAGAACCAAGCAAGTCTACAGCATAACTAGGAGGATGAAAAGTTGTGGGGCATGAGGTGGTCATCTAGTAACCCTTGGCAGGAGCAGGGCAGAGGGGGAGTAAGACTTGGGGGGGGTGTATGGGGAGATAAGGGCTTGGTGGGGCATGGCCCCAGGGGTTGGGAGAGGCAAGGGTTGGGATGCATATGGCCCTGCCTAGGTTAACATCGCTGTGCTGAGAGAGAGGAAGTCAGTCGCACATTAAGGAAATGTTGCAGCTGGTACTAAATTGGGAGGTGTCACAGGCAGCAGTGAGGACAGGTAGGATTCTTGGGGCCCTGTGTGGCCAGAAACAGGGGCAGACATTGCAAAAGAAAAGAGCCGGGTTTCTGGGGCCGCCTAGGAAGGATGTGACCAAACCATTCACCATAGGGCTCTGGAGGCGAGGGAGGGCCTCCAGGCTTGGTTTCCTGAAGTAAAGGAAGCCTCCTCATTCTGGGCTGGGACTTTGGGTCTCCCCTTAGGAGAAGCTCTAATAGTGGGAATCATTTCCCAAGGATCCCAATCTGGGTGGAAGCAAAGAGGGCCTACAAGGGAGGTAACGTGAAGGATTGCAGAGACAGGCTGGGAGCAGGGCTGTCTTTCCCCGTAGTGCCCATAATACAGCTGGCTTAGAGAGCCCTCGGGGCCTCAGTTGAAGAAAGAGAGAGTACTGGGAGAGGTAGGAAAGACCGGAAGAGAGCTATGGAGCTGGCACTGCCCTTCTGCCAGCACAGCTGGCAGCAAGAGGGCAGGAGTTCGCTTGCTCACAGGAGAGAGAGGCAAGGAGACAAAGGAGAGGAGGGAGGGCCATAGGGAACTTGACGGAAGGCCGTGACAATAAGCAGGAGCTTAGCATCAGAACATGCCATTTGGAGCCTCAGCACTCCTGCTCTCATTAACTGAGTGACCTTAAGGCTAACTGCCTGACCTCCCCCCTTCCCTGCACCTCAGTCTCCTTGTCTGGAAAGTGGGAATGATGGTGCTAGTATTACCGACCTCCCTGGGCAGTTGTGATCTCAAAATATACGTGAGAGGGCTTGAAAACCCCAAGCCTTACATCAATGTCAGATGTTCACATTTCTGTTACAAAATACTATCAGCTACCTCTTCCCACTCAGACCTCACAGAAGATCCAGGACACAGAAAGAGAGCAAGGATTATTGTCCCTGTTTGACAAATGAGGAAACGAAACGTGTAAGAGGAGTGAAGCGACTTGCCCAAGGTCACACTGTTAACAAGTCATAGAAGTGATAAGGCCTCTTGAATCGGAGAGATCCGTTGTCTTTCTCCTATATCACAACTGCTTGGGAAACAAGCAATCAATGTGAGGGGCTGTAATCAGTCAGAGCTTGGCGCCAGCTATCACATGGAGAAAACCCTATGGGAAAGTTGTGGCATGGCTTTCATTCATGTTGGTGATTGAGAGGAAAACAAAAAGCTCTTGGGCCCATGGGGTTGGAGGATCTATCCTTTACTCTGTCTGCTAGTGAACCACATCCGTCTGCTCCCATGGAGTGTATATATCTGTATCCCGATATGACAAAATGGGTCCTTCTTCAGGTGGTAATACTTTGCCTGTGTGTCTCTGACACTGTGGGGAGATGTGCATGTGTGTGTGGCATGAGGGCTACTTGTGTGGTTCTGTAGAGTGTGACACTCTCTCTGTATGACTTCCGTAGGTGGTGGTGGTGGTACTTGGCTCTGTGTGTGTGTGCACGTGCACACGCGCGTGTGCATGCATGTGTGTGTCTGTGTGTCTATCTGCCTGTACACCTTTAAGAAGTGGAATATCTCATTTGGTAGTGTGAGTGAGGCAGTGAGTCAGCTGAGGCTGAGGGAGGCGGGAGGGAGACTGCTAGGTTACGAGAACAGGAAAAAGGAGAAGGAGAAAGTGAAGTCAGGAGCAAAGAGCTACCTCTTTCCTCCTCAGTCCTCTACCCCAGATCCCTCTGGAGCCCACCAAGAGCATGGAAGCCTTGCACAAGTCCATGGGGGTCATGCCAGGCATAAAGGGGTACTTTCTTTCCCTCCCCAAAGCCTGGGAAGGAGATGAGCTAGCCTAGGCAAGTGTCTCCCTCTCCAGTTTTTGGTCCCTAGCTCCAGGATGTGTGAGGCCACCACCCCACCTGGTTTCCTTGCCACTTGACCCTTTGACCTTGCTGTTCTCTTTCTTCCCAAAGGCAGGCCACCTGGCCAGGCCAGAAGAGCGGGGCAGTGGCATCAGGTCCAAATGTTTATAGCCCTCACCCACTGGCTGTCCAAAACAGTGCTGCTGCGGGTGAAGAAGTTTCCTAAGGCTCAGTTCTCACAGGCAGGCGGGTCTGCAGCTGCCTCACCTAGCCTCTGGATGCCTGGCTGCTATTCTGGGGTGCTGCCATCCTGGGGCGCTGGGAAGGTACCAACCTTCTGTGGCCCTCCGATGAGCTCCTGTTCCCAGCTCCGTCTTTTGTCAGGGGAGAGCAATCCAGCACGGTCCCTCCTTGGGACAGGCCAGGTACCCCTAGGTTCCACCTGCCTGGGCTCTGGCAGGCCACCTCCAGTCATATGAGGTCAACAGAGTGGTGGGCCCTACTCCCCCCACCCCACCCCGCGCGTGCTCCTCCTCTCACCCATTGGCAGGATCCAAAGGATGAGGATTAAGTCAACAAATATTCTTCCTCTCGCCTTTGGCCTTCCTCCCTCACCAGCCAGTCCCAGGACTTCCAATTTCAGCCCAGGGAAGGAGGAGGGCCCGGCCGGCTGAGGATGAAGGCTAAGGGAACACAATCCCTCCTTCCACCCCTTTGGCAGCCATCGCCCATGAGCCCTCCCTCCTGGTGCAGAGGCGGGACACCCACAAAGTGCCAGGCGGAAGGTCCCCAAACGCAGAATGAACAGAAGTTGACCAGGTGGTTACCTGACCGGAATCCCTGAGGCCCCCTGCGCTGGGGGAGGATCCCGGAGTGGGAACCACCGGGTGAGTGGTGGGCTGGGTGCAGAGGAAGACCTCCTTTTATTCTGGCGGTCCCCACCGCTGCCGCGACCGCCACCACCCAAGTCAGTTTGTTGGGGCCGCAGACGCCAGACCCTACCTTACAGCCTTTCGTGCACGACCGTATTGAGTACTCTTCCGCCTGTAAGTATTTATGCAGCACGAGGTCGAACTCGTCATATTTTTCCTGAGCATGTCGGTCCAGCCGCTGGTACGCCTCGATACAGTTGCGACATGCCTCCCAGGCCCCAGAGCCCGGGCTGGCCACCACGGCCAGCAGGTCCCCCAGCAGGGTGTCCAGACTGCAGTCCAGGCTGTCGGGACGGTCCATGCCCAGCAGCAAGTCCCAAACCGTGTAGGTGTCGCAAAAGGAGAGAGTGAAGTTCCGAAAGTGGCCTTTGAGCAAGTTTTTTTTGGCGGAGGGGAACTCCGGGGTACGGGAAGGGGCGTCAGGGGGCCGCAGAGGGGGGGCCGGGGTTGTCGGTTCGAAAAGTCTCTGCAAAGATTCCAATTTGGTGCAAGCTGCGTCCAGCCCCGTGGGCTCTGGGACGCCGCCGCAGACCGGTCCGGGGCCGGCGGCGGGGGCGGCTTTGGTCAGGTTGCTGTATCGGGGGCCGCAGGTGCCCGGGGACGCGCTGGCCTCGCCGGGCGACGGCGGCGGCAACGGCAGCACCGCGCGAGGAGGCACCGGCTGCCGCTCGCGGCCGGCCCCCCAGGGCGGCCGCATGGCGCTGCTCAGCTCCCTGGCCCGGGGCCGGGCCCCCGCGCACAGCCACAGATGGTCAGCGAGCAGCACGGTGAAGAAGAGCAGGGACGCCAGGGACAGTCGCCATCGCTGCGCCCGCTCGGAGTCGGCGCAAGGTTTGTCGCTTGGCCTGGGAGCCCAGCAGCAGCAGCAGCAGCAGATAGTCAGCGCGGCGGCGTCTTTCCCGGGCCACATCCAAGCGCCCCTGAACATATTTCAGGGGGGTCCGGGCTGGAGGGAGTAGGCAGGAGCGAGGCCGGACGGCCGTCTCGGGCGGGCGGGCTGCGCGCCGCTCGGCGCTCCTCGGCGCCGTCCAGGCTTTACCTCGGTGGATGCATGGTGAGGCAGGCAGGCAGGCCGGCCGGCCGGCCCGGGGCGCCGCTCAGGCCGGAGTCGCAGGGCGCTCTCGTGCCGTCCCCGCGCCCCTCCCGCGCTCCCTCGCTCGCAGCCCGGGCGCCGCCGCCCGGCCCGCTAGGCGCTGCCCGGCGTCCCGGCGGGGGGCGGTGCGGGGCACTGGGGCGGTGGCGGCTGCGGCGGCGGCGCCGCACTCCTCATAGTGTCGGGCCCCTCAGCTGCCCTCGGCTCCGCGCCACTTCACTCCGCGCCGGCGGCCGCCGGGCTCGCACTCTGTTCCGGCCGTCTCGGCTCGGCGCAGCTCTGCGCCCCTCAGCGCCGCCGTGCGGGCCCCGCCGCGGCGCTCCGCTCCGCTCCCCTCCCGCCCGTCCGCCCGCTCGCTCGCTGACCGCTCCGCGCCGCTCCCTGCCTCGCTCGCTCCCTCCTAGGCCGGCGGGCCGGTCCGCTGCTCGGCCCTTCGGGCTTCGCTCCCGCTCCGGTCGTTGGCTGGGGTCGGTCCCGGACCGGCTCCGCTCCGGCTCCGCACCCGCTGCTCCCGGAGTTCCGGCTCGGGCGGGCCACCTGGCTCCCGGCAGCGCCACAGGCACCGGACGCGGACACCGGGCTTTACTTAGTGCGCCTCTCGCTTCCGCCTCTGCTTCGCACCGCTGTGGCGGCCGCCGAGCGGCACGGCCCCGTGGCTCCCGCTGGCTATACCCCCTCAGTCTGTCGCCATCTTCCGCTGTGCGGAGAACACCTTGAGAGCCCGTGTGCGAGTGTGTTTGGGGGGAGCGGGGCGGAGAAAGAGGCACCGAGAGGAGGAGGGAACGGGACTGGGGCCCCGACTGCGCCTGCGCCTCAGGACTCTGCCCCCCCCCCCCCCCAACACACACACCCCACCCCACCCCAGCCCCCGCCGGCCGCAGCCTGTGCTGTTTGGGGATGTTTCCAGTCCACCCCCAACTCCATTCACTTCAGCGCCTCCGTTCATCCGCCCGCTCCCCGCGTGCACACGCCACACGCTGAGTCCCAGGCCCGGGCGCTCCCCCTCCCCCACAAGCCCGGGCGCCCTCCTCCCTCCCCGGGGACGCTCCTGTCTGCTCCCGAGGGCTAAGGGACTTCTGTGGGTGATTGTCGGAGGCAAGAGGCAGCAGACATATCACCCATCACGTCTCCGCTGCCTCCCCGGGTCGCCTCCCCCGTCCCCGTGACTAGGAGACGCTGGAGCCGGCTGCGGAACGGACCAGTCCCGTGTCCCTAACTCTGCTGTCGCCCTCACTGTCCTGCCCGAGGCCAAGGCGGCCCCTGGTGCTGAAGGACAGCTCCCAGCTTAGCTGCCGAAGAGGACTGAGCTTGGAGAGCGACCTGGAGGGGGCACGGCGGTGGACTAAAGATGGGTAGTAGAGCTGGGGTGTCGTTTTTACCCTTAGGAAGATTGCCAGCAGCCTCCCCCCAGCCCCCGTCCTGGCTTCCTGGCTCCCCCTACAGGCTGCTGAGAATAGCTGAGCGAGAGTTAGGGAAGCTGCGCCGCCGGCATGGAACCATGTGCTTGGGGCCCTCACAGAGTCACATGGCACTAGGAACTCGGACATACAAACGTCCTGTCGCGGTGCCGCTAACCTTGTTTGGACTCCACCAAATCTCGGACTGGTCCTGTGGTCTACTTCCTCTCCTCACTGCTTCTGACTCTCAGTCACTCTCACAGTCTCATTTTTTAATCAACCCTTGACAGCAAAAAATAATAATATAGGAAAGAGCCCTGAATGAACACATGCTATTTGCTAAGGTACTGCCATCAGCACTTGCATTGCTCACCTTATCCTCACAGCAACCTTATGAGATAGGGACTACAGTTATCAATATTTACATATGGGGAAGCTGATTAAGTTGCCCGAAGTAACCAGTGCAGCCAAGATAGTTCGAAACCCTGGCAGGCTGGTTCTAAAGCTCTCTAAAGCACTCCAACAAAGCACTGGGAAGCTGAAGGGATGGAAGAAACACTCCTATCTTAAAGGAACGTATAGTTTGTAAGAAGAGACAAGACATACACGTTGAATTGTGGGAAGACTCATGGACTGGAGACTTGAAATCAGCTAGTAGTTCAACCATCGAATAAGCTGTACAGGCTTGGGTGAGCGTTTTTGTTTCTGGGTGTATTAGTTAGCTTTTCATTACTAAGATGATTTCAGTACCCAAGGCAGTGAATGTATAAGGGAAATGGGGTTATATAGCTCACAGTTATAGAGCTTTGAAGTCGAAATGGCATGGTACAGGCTGGGGCTCAGGTCTGTGAGGAATGGCTGAACACATTCAGAGGAAGGATCACATGGGGATCCAGAAAGCAGAGAGAATAAGTGGGCCCAAACTCAAGAAATCACCAGAGAGCTGCCTCCCAGTGTGCTTTCCCCAATGACTTAAGGACCTCTTGAGAGTTCCACATCCACCAATAACACCAGCTTGGGGAGCAAGCCTTTAATGCATGGGCCTCTGGAGGGACATTAAAAATCTGAACTGTAGTACTGAGTCTTGCTTTTCCCCTAAGTAACATGAGTGGATGCCAAGGGTTAAGAGATATTGGAAAGATTTGTTACAGTGCTTGGATATGGGCTGGCTGGGTGCATGGGTGCACGAAAGGTTTCTAGAAGAGAAAGACTTGGAGTTAGTTACTAAATAAGTAGCAGGGTTTGTATGGGTGGATGGGAAAGACACCACAGGTAAGAGGAATGTGGAAATGGGGGTGAACGTTTTTAGGGACAAGTAGCCGCCTGTATGTTCTTGAAGCCATCAGTGTGACAGTTTGGCTATGCTGATGGTGAGAGTCTGTGGGGGAAAAATTAGATGGAGATGAGATAAGGAAGAAAATTCTCAGCCATTTGGGAAGCGCGTTCATTATGTTCTGAGCACTGTGCTGGGGGATAGGAAGGCTACTGAGGTGGATCAAGCATAGCCCTGCCATTGAGATGCTCACAGTTAAATTAGGGAAGCAGGCATGTTAAAGAAGGAATTGTAAGCCAGTGCAACATGGGTGACACTGAGGAGTGGTCTCCCTCCCATGGTGGAAAGGATCCATCAGCTCTGCCAGCTTCCCATAGAGATGATTTTGGGTACAGCCACTTGAGTTGGGACATTACACTCGTGCATTTGTTTGTCAAACATCTATTCAGGATTGGTTATGTTCCAAATGTTGTACTCAACATCACTGATGTAGACATGAATAAAATACGTGTCTTGGGCTGAAATAGTTTGGTTGAAGTTTCAAGGGATGCAGAGGAACTGACTAGACAGATAGCAGAGAAGGTGGTGTGTGAAGGATGTTCCAGGCAGACGCAATGTCATGTGTAACAGCCAGGAGCAAGGCCAGGCAATGCATGTTCTGAAACCTGCAGAGCAGTTCACTGTGACTAGGTGCGAAGTGGGAGCACTGCCAAAAACCGAGGCTGAGGAGTTGGCAGGAGCCAAAACAAGAAGGGCCCTCAGTGCCATGCTAAATAGTTTGGACTTTATCCCAAGGGTACTAGGAGCCACGGAAGAGGTTGAAATGTTTGCAGCAGAGAGGTGACACGATCAGCTTTGTATTTTTAGAAGATTGATTTGGCTGCAGCCTGGAGACTGGGTTGGAAGGACAGGGGATCCTGGAGGCAGGGGAACTGGTTAGCAGACTAGTTAGCAGCCCTGGTGAGAGATGGTGAGAACCGAGCAAAGGCAGGAGCAGTGAGGGCGGAGAGCAGAAATGCACAGGGATAGGAAATGAAAGAGGTAGAATTGAAAGGACCTAGACCCTGCCTAGATGTAAGGAATAGAGGCAGGGTTCAAAGAAGGAGGGTAAAACCAAAGAATTCCAGGACACTGGCAGGACTGCCCCTGCCCACCTAGGAACTGTCTTTTCTGAGCCATTCTTTGTTTAGTCCTTGGAGGGTTCAGTGTTCTGTTTAACAAAGAAGGCTAATCGCTTACAGACACCTAGTTTAGAGCTGATTGGCAGGGCCATGGTGACTGACACCCTTGAGTGCCAATGAAAGTACAGCCTGCCAGGCCTAGGCTATCAGCTCTGAGCACCTCTGGAGCTTTCTGTGAGAAGTCACTCAGGCAAGACTCCCTCCCTCTCCCCCAGAACACACAGGGTGAAAAGTGTCTCACAAAGGTCCATTTATCACAGGAGCACAATATAACAATAACTTACCCACACAGTACCCGCTGCGCACAAAGGAGAGGTGGTAGCACACCGGCAGGCAGAGGAGGCTCTCATTCCCTCACTCTAGATGACACACGAAATTAGGGAGGGGGGAGCACAGAAGACATTGGCCTCTAATCAGCCCTGAAGCGGAATAACCACAGGGGAGAGGGAGATGGAGTGGCACACTGCTCCACACAGCTGGTGAGCCCTGACCAGCCCTCTTGCCAGCCTTTCCTCTCCACCTGCCTCCTTGTCAGCAGAGGCGAAAGCCAGAGGATAAAGGTGGGTCACTCCTGAGGGACCCAGCTGCCCAGGAAAAGTGTTCTCAATCCAGGCAGAGTGTGTGTTGGGGGAGGCGGAGACAGGGTAGACAATTTGGAGCAGAAGGAGGAGGGGAAGATTTTCCTTGGTGAAATGCTGACAATTAGGAAAAAGACAAAGTGGAAGTCATTTAGAGAGACCAATGTGGTTATACAGGGAGCTTTTTGTTAAGCTCAGGTCTTAAAAGGTCATGTGCAAAAGCTGGAAAGACAGGCCTGTAATTAAGGGTGGATCTAAGAACCTGTGAGAAGAGTGTCAGGATGGCTAAAGCGCAGCTTGAGCTGAAGCTTGCCAGGCTTTGCCTGGATCCCGCTGCCTGCCCCCTCCCCCCTCCATAGTTGGAGTAATTTTAGGCCTACCTGCAGGCTGCACCTTTCTGGAGACAGGATGGATTGAAATAATCCTAGCTTGCATTAAGCCATCCCTTTGCTGCTGGTCTGAGTCTGATCTCAAGTTTTCATAGAGCCTCTACCTTATCCCCAACTTCTGATCTCCAGCCTTCTGTCTCATGTCCTGTATCTTAGTTCCCCAGTCATCTTGCCTGAGCGAGCCATGCTCTTTTAATCACCATCAAGGGAGGGAGTCCAGACCCCCCAAAATCCTAACCCAGTGACTGAGGCCTAGGGAGTCTCAGTCACTAGACAGCTCCTTTTGATTCTAACTGCTCACTTGTATTTCTAAGTGCCCACTCCTTCTGGATTCCTATAGTCCTACTTGCCTTCCCATTTGCAGCCCCAGTTTTTCTGTTATAACCCTATGTCTGCTAGGAATGCTTTTGACTGCAAATAGTAGACAATTCTGTAATGGTGGCTTAAACAGATGGAGGTCTATTTGTCTCAATTGACAAAAACTCCCTTCATAAGGAGTGGGCATTATAGCCTGGCATTAAGATGCTCACGTTCCACTTTAGAGTACCTGGGTTCGATTACCTCTAATGTCCTGCCAATGCAGACCCTGGGAGATAACAAGTTACGGCTCAAGTAATTGGGGTCCTGTCATTGGGAGAGACCTGGATTGTGTTCCTGGCTCCTGACTGTGGCCCCAGGCTAGCTCTAGCCATCGCAGGCATTTTGGAGAATGAGCCAGAAGTTGAGAGCATGCTCTCTCTCTGTCTCTCTTTGTCTCCCTCTCTCTGTCTCTCACTTTTATAAATTTAAAATAATTCCCTTGAGGGGTGGTTTTTATACTGGGGTATCAGTTTGCTTGTTCAAATTCTAGCTGCTCAACTTCTAGTCTAGCTTCTTGCTAACACACCTAGGTAGGTAGCAGAAGATGATCCAAGTACTTGGGCCCCTGCCATCCATGTGGGAGACCCAGATGGAGTTCCTAGCTCCTGACTTTAGCCTGGCCAAGACCTGCCTGTTGCAGCCATTTGGGGAAGTGAATCAATAGATGAAAGATCTCTCTCCATGTCTGTCTCTGTCTCTCTCTGTCACTCTGTCTTTTGAACAAATAAGAAATGTTTTAAAAATTAAAAAATAATTCCCTGATAGATAATCCAGGGCTTTTTTAAAAAGATGTATTTATTTATCTTAAAGTCAGAGTTACACAGAGAGAGAAGGAGAGGCAGAGAGAGAGAGAGAGAGAGAGAGAGAAAGAGAGAGAGGTCTTCCATCTGCTGGTTCACTCCCCAGATGGCTGCAATGGCCAGAGCTGTGCTGATCCAAAGACAGGAGCTGGGAGCTTCTTGCAGGTCTCCTGAACAGGTTCAGGGGCCCAAAGATTTGGGCCATCTTCTACTGCTCTCCCAGGCCATAGCAGAGAGCTGGATGGGAAGTGGAGCAGCCAGGTCTCAAACCGGTGACCATATGGGATGCTGGCACTGCAGGCAGCGGCTTAACCCACCACACCACAGAGCCGGCCCCTAGGGCTGGTTTGACAGTTCAATGATGCCATCATCCCCTTGTTTTACATCTTACCATCCTGAAGGAAGACTGTCATTCACTTGGTTTTTCGCCTGATAGTCACAATATAGCTATTGCTGCTCTGGGCCTCATATCTGTATTCTAGACAAAAGGGAACATGCTAGGGACAAGAAAGCTGAAGACAAAGGACCTTTAGATGGTCTCTGAACACTATTTCTAGTGACATCCACCTATATCTCTTGGATTGGAACTGTTCATATGGACATTCCTACTTGCAAAAGAAGCTGGGAAATTCAGTACTTTTAGCTGAGCACATTGGTACTATGAACATAGTTGATATTCTGTAAGTGAGGAAGAAGAAGGAAATCATTATTGGGCAGGCAACCAGTAGCATCTGCCATGAACCCCAATTACCAAATGCTTGCGTGGACCACTTTTCCTTCTTTACCAAATCCTTCAGATACTGGGCTGTCGCTCCCCCTCTTCATGGAGGAACGACACTAAACCCTGCCTAGGCTTCATATCCGAGTCACGGCACCATTATGTCGCTCCCCCTCTTCGTGGAGGAACGACACAGGACCCTGCGCTGTTCTTTGGTCTGCTCGGCCCTCCCCGGGTTTGCTGCTGGTTCTTTCCGGGTTGGCTGCCGATCCTTCCACCTCCGTGGAAGGGCGGTTCCCCCTGCCACTTTCCCCACTTCCGCGGGGGAGCGGCACACCGCCGGCCGGCTCTCTCGGGGGCTGCACAGGTGTTCCTTCAGATAGATGTTCCCCTTAGATGTTCCTGGTGCATGCTGTCTCTCTCCTCCTTTATAGTCCTCTTCCGCCAATCCCAACTCGGCTACCCACACGCCGAGTACGCTGCTCTCCTCCAATCAGGAGCAGGTCCTACAGTTTACTGGTTGAACTAGAGGCAGCTGAGTAGAAGCTGTTTCTCCCTTCTCAGCGCCATATTGTGGGAGAGCAGATGCATAGAATAAGTCTTAATTCCAGTAACTTAGTCTAGTCCGAGTTGCTCCCCACACTGGGCTTTGACTGCTGAACTTGATTTTTCCTGGAAACTACAGGGATAGGAGGCTTTGCTCCTTTACTACAAGACAGAAGAGACCTGCCTGGTTTAACAACAACACATGTGAAAAAGATCTTGATTTGATTATAACGCCAATGCGAGCCAACAGAGTGATGATGCTGCCAAAAGAGGTAATTAGATTTTAGACTGCATTAATAGAAGTATAGAACCAGTACAAGAGAAGTTATGGTTTTGCCCTTCTATAGACTTGTAACATCCCACCTGAAGCACTGTGATCCATTCTGGACAACCTCTTTAAGTTGGGATGCAATGACAAAATTAAAGGTATCTGAAGGGGAGACACTAGGTTGGTACCACAAGCCATGTCATATAAGGAACAGTTGAAGGCCCTGGGATTATTTTGTCTGGAGGTAAACAGACTCAGGGATGATCCCATGCAGTGAATTATTCAGAGCCAGGGAGATTGTAGCAAGCAGGGTGGTATCAAGTGATTGAGTAGGAGGATAGAAGAGAAAATCAACAGCAATAAAAATAAAATCTTACATAATGCTTAATATGTACCAGGTACTGTTCTATGCATTTATATGTATTAAGTCACTTAAACATCCATGTCAATTCTGTGAATAGGAACTATTATTACATCCATTTTCCATATAAACACGTGGAAGTGCAGACAGGTTAGGTCACTTGCCTAAGGTCACACAATTAGCAAGTGGCTGAGGCAGAATTGAACAAATGCATTCCATTCTGATCCCAGAGTTTGTGTTCATCTTACCTCCTCCAAAAAGATTAGTGATTCTGGGAAATTTCCTAGATTTGAACACAAAATAACATCTTCAGCTTCTTGATTGTTCAGCAGTCGCAGGTAGTTGGAACAGATGGGGCTGAGAGATGGGGGATCCGATCTTAGAACTTACAACTCAACCCAAGGAATTCTTCCTGCATATTTTGACAGCTTCTCAGTGAAAACCATGAGGAGTAAATATCAACATTTTGGACCACATTCAGCTTTTCCTCTCACTTCCAGTTTCTGATACAAGGAATCCAGCTCATCCTTAAGGCAATTGACAGAGCAGCCTCACCCTAGGAATGGTTCTACTCTAGGCCACACAGGTACAGAGATGGCTACCTCTGGGTCACCACTAACCAAGAGATTGTAGTGAGTAGAGTCTGCAACTATACTATCACCAGCCCTGGCCAAGAGGGCCAGTTTCCTGGCCACTAGTCTCAGTGCCAACTTCCTTAAAGATACTCAGTCTCAGTCTACCTTGGCCCCCTTCTTCAACAGTCATAAGTCAACTCTTAAAGCTATAAGCCTTATCTCCACCCTCACAATGATTCTCACATTGTTCTGTTTTTTCCCTTCACCCAGCTAAAGCCTCCAACTTTTCTGTGCGGCTCCAAGCTTTCACTGGTGCTAGAAGCTTGCCCAATTAGTTGCTCCCTAATCAACATTCTCAACCATTTTCACCTAATACAAGCTAGAAGCCTAGCTCTATCCAGAGAGCTGTTTCCCTTGCTGCTTCCTTATGAGAAACTTGCTTATTGTCTTTTACAGTTCTTTAGGATCCAGATGTGGGGCAGATGTCTTATTGCCTCCCTCCATTACCACTTTAAGAACATTCTCTTTCCTTGCTCTTTTTTTTTTTTGACAGAGTTAGACAGTGAGAGAGAAACAGAGAGAAAGGTCTTCTTCCATTGGTTCACCCCCCAAATGGCCGCTACGGCCGGCGCGCTACGCCGATCCAAAGCCAGGAACCAGGCACTTCCTCCTGGTCTCCCATGCCAGTGCAGGGCCCAAGCACTTGGGACATCTTCCACTGCCTTCCCGGGCCACAGCAGAGAGCTGGACTGGAAGAGGAGCAACCAGGACAGAATCCGGTGCCCCAACAGGGACTAGAACCCAGGGTGCTGGCGCTGCAGGCGGAGGATTAACCAAGTGAGCTGCAGCGCCAGCCCTTTCCTTGCTTTTACAAAACCTACAGCTCTTTTTAAAAAATATTTTTTAAAGATTTATTCATTTATTTGTTACACAGAGAAAGAAGCAGAGGCAGAGAGAGAGGTCTTCCATCTGCTGGTTCACTCCCCAATTGGCCACAAGGGCTGGAGCTGCGCCAATCCAAAGCCAGGAGCCAGGAGCTTCCTCTGGGTCTTCCCACACGGGTGCAGGGGCCCAAAGTCTTGGGCCAGCTTCTATTGCTTTCCCAGGCCATAGCAGAGAGCTGGATCGGAAGTGGAGCAGCCTGGTCTCGAACCGTCACCCATATGGGATGTCGGCACTGCAGGCAGAGGTTTTACCCGCTACACCACAGCGCCAACCCTCCCTATAGCTTTTTTGAATCTTACATCATTTTGATATATCACTGTCTCCTCATTGCTGTCATGTATAGTCTGCAGTGAGTTGAATTGTGTCCTCCAGAAAGACACGTTGATATCCTAACTTCCAATACCTGCGAAAATGATCTTAATGGGAAATAGGGTCTTTGTAGATGTGATTAAGTGAAAATGAGGTCATGTGATTAAGTGAAGATGAGGTCAAATAGGATTGTCCTGGGCCCCAGACCTGTAACTGGTATCCTTATAAAAACAGTAAATCTACTTTTAATAAAAGATTTATTTATTTATTTGAAAGGTAGAGTTACAGAAACGGGGGCGGGGAGAGATACCTTCCATCCTTCCATCCGCTGGTTCACTCCTCAAATAGCCATAGGCCAGGACTGGTTCAAGCCAAAACCAGGAGCCCGGAATTTCATCCAGATCTCCCACATAGGCACAGGGACCCGAGCACTTGGGTCATCCTCTGCTGCTTTCCCGGGCACATTAGCAGGGAGTGGATCAGCAGTGGAGCAGCCAGGACATGAACTGGTGCCCCTATGGGATGCCAGCTTTGCAGGCGGCTGCTTAAAACACTATACCACAATGCTGGCCCGTAGAAAAGGAAATTTATACACAGATACATACATAGATTGGAGATAGCCATGTGACAGCAGAGGCAGAGATTGGAGTGATGCAGCCACAAGCTGAGGATGGATGACAACCACCAGAAACTAGGAGAAAGTCGTAGAAAAGATTGTCCCTCATAGCCCTCAGAAGGAATCAACCATATCAACGTTTGATTTAGGACTTAGGTCCTCCAGAGCTATGACAATAAACTTCTGTTGTCTTAAGGCACCCAGTTTATGGTAATTAGTTGGGGGCAGCTAAACAAAATGATACATCTTTTTTCTCAATTGTAGGCTTTGCTGTGTGTCTCACTGCCTTCACTCCTCCCCACCACGAGGCCTGCTATCATCCTAGTGTACTCCACTACACAAGTTGATGATTCAGCCATCATCTGAGCCTCCTGGGTCTCTTCAACTCTACTTCAACCAGCTACCTCTAGTGTAACAAACTCCACCTGCTCCACTATAAATCACCAATTTCAATCAAACCCTCAACACTGTTTCACAATTCTCCAGTGCTGAATACTTTTAAGTATACTTATTTATGTCTCTAAAAGGCAGAGAGATAGAGACTGACAGATAAACTGATAGAGCTCTCTCATTTGCTTGTTTACTTCCCAAATGCCTGCAACATCTAGGGCTGAGCTAGGCTGAAGCCAGGAGCCAAGAACTCAATCCAGGTCTCCTGCATGGGTGGCAGGGAGCCAACTACCAGACATTACCTTCTGCCTCCCAGGATGTGCCTATGTGCCTTAACCAGAAACTAGAATCTGAAGCAGAACTGGGACCCAAACCCTGGCACTCTAATATGGGATGCTGGCATCTCAAGCAGTGTTTATTTTGTTTGGTTGGTTTGGGTTTGCGGTTTTTCTTTTGGTTTGTTTTGTCAAAGAAATTCATTGATACATTAGATTCTCAGGTTCACAGCAAATGCATGATAACTACTACAATACAATTCTCATCAATTCTCATGTTAATATAATATTAATACAAAGAGAACAGAGTCCATAAAGTTCATACAGTTCTAAAAATATAATGTACTTTCCTCCCTTCCTCCTTTCCTTCCTTCCCTCCTTCCTTCCTTTTTTCTTCTCTCCCTCCCTCCTTCCCTCCCTTCTTCCTTCCTCCCTTCTTTCCCTCCTTCCCTTACTTCCTTCCCTCCTCCCCTCCTTCCTCTACAAGCAATGTTTTAGCTGCTCACCAAATGCTTGTTGCTCTTTAGTACTGATAACTCAAGGACGATGATTTCAACTTCAGTCTTTTCTCAAAACTCCAACTTTTATGCCCTCCGTTTAACTCTTAGAACATAACCTGGCCAGCGCCGCGGCTCACTAGGCTAATCCTCTGCCTAGCGGCGCCGGCACACCGGGTTCTAGTCTCGGTCGGGGTGCCGGATTCTGTCCTGGTTGCCCCTCTTCTAGGCCAGCTCTCTGCTGTGGCCAGGGAGTGCAGTGGAGGATGGCCCAAGTGCTTGGGCCCTGCACCCCATGGGAGACCAGGAGAAGCACCTGGCTCCTGCCATCGGATCAGCGCAGTGCGCCGGCCGCAATGCACCGGCCGCGGCGGCCATTGGAGAGTGAACCAATGGCAAAAAGGAAGACCTTTCTCTCTGTCCCTCTCTCTCTCTCACTGTCCACTCTGCCTGTAAAAAAAAAAAAGAGAACATAACCTTATTACCTATTTCACTGAAAAAAATGAAAGCATCAGACAGGGCCTCCTCTTCCTGGCACCATATCTAATTATTACCTTATCTACATCCTCCACAGAATTTCCCTCCTGTAATAGTGGAGAAGGTATCCCTTCACCTTCCTCGCCTTCTCATACTACCAGCTAGCCCTTTTCCCTATTATATATTCGACTTTCTTCCACCAACTGGACCATTCTCAATAGCAGGTGAAATAGTCTCTCTCATTTTTTTTTTTTTTTTAGTTGACAGGCAGTGTTAGACAATGAGAGAGAGAGAGAGACAGACATAGAAAAAGGTCTTCCTTCCATTGGTTCACCCCCAAAATGGCTGCTACAGCCAGCGTGCTGCGCTGATCTGAAGCCAGGAGCCAGGTGCTTCCTCCTGGTCTCCCATGCGGGTGTGGGGGCCCAAGAACCTGGGCCATCCTCCGCTGCTTTCCTGGGCCACAGCAGAGAGCTGGACTGGAAGAGGAGCAGCCGGGACTAGAACCCGGCGCCCATATGGGATGCCAGCACTGCAGGTGAAGGATTAACCAAGTGAGCCACGGTGCCGGCCCACTCTCTCATCTTATAATAATGCCTTCCTTATTCCCACAGGCTCTCCAGTTTGCATTCTCTCTTCTCTCCTTCCAAATAGACTCCTCAAAAGAATTGTCTGTCTTCACATCTAGGCCCACCCCTGTCACCTGAAAGTGTTGTAGCCAAGGTCACCAATGACCTTCATGTCACTGAACCCAAAGAATGCTTTCAACACTTATCTCACTTGATTCCTCATTAGATGTTATCGACTACATCCTCTTGATTAAGACAGTCTCACCACCACCCCCGCAATTCACCTCCTTTCTTTGTTTTTTTTTCTCCTACCTCTTTGAGAATTTCTTAATTGGTCTCCTTTGGGGACTCATTTGTCTTTAACCAGCTTTTAAATGTTAGAGTTCCTCAGGGCTGCCTTCTCTTCTCACTTGTACTCTCTTCCCAGGAAGTTTCATTCATGCCATTGGCAAGTGTCTCATATCTACATGTCTTCTTGGATGACTTAAACGCAACTCAGATTCAGTACATCCAAGAATAAGCCATGGTCTTCTTTAAATCTGGTTCCCTAAAAGTTCCCCTTTTTAGTGAATGGCATCTACAACTCTCCAATTATATAATTCAGAAATCCAGGGGTCATCCTTGGTATGTCCTCTTCCTTAAATCCAGTCTATCACTAAGTTCTATTTATTTTACTTTATAAAAGTATTTGCTTCATCAGCATGTTTGCAGTTACACTGTCAGCCACAATCTTTATCCACATTACTAACATCTCTCATTTTATCTATGACAGTGGACAGGCATCTAAACACTCGGGCTACTATCTTGCAATCCATTTTCAACATAGCAAATCGAAATGTTTTCAAAAAATCAAACATGATCTTGTCATCATCTTCTGTAAGAAAACTCTCTAATCATTTTCTATGACTCTGACAAGGAAGAATGATTAACGTGGCCTGAAAGGGCCTGCAAAGTCTTGCCTAAACTCCAATCTCAGCTCACACCACTTTCTCCCTCATGCTCTATGCTCCAGCCACACTGGATGTCTTTCAGCTCCAAATATGTCGTGTGTTGCTGGCTGTAGGACCTATGCACATGCTAATTCCTCTGCCCAGAACACTCTCTCCACTTCTTACCTCTAACCACTTTGCCTGGCTAAGCTTACTTAAAACTCAGATCTCAGTTCCAGCATCATTTCTTCAGGGAAGATTTCCTTGACCAGTTCCTCCAGGCTGTACCAATTTCCCTCATTGTATTTCTCATAGAACTTTGTTTTTCTAATATCTGTCTTAGTTGCAGTTACACCATTATTTGTATGATTCTTGGTTAATTACTGTTTCTCCCACTACACTCCAAACTCCATCAGAACAGGAACCATGTCTATTTTTGTTCCTCTTTGTTTCTCTAGCACCATGCACAGTTCCTAGAACATAGATTCTCAGTATTTATTAAATGAGTGAATGAATGAACAAGTGAATGAGCTAATGAATAGGCACTTCAAGTGAGACCATACCCACGCCACCAAAGGGATATGGATTTACCCTACCAGATCTGCCAGTATGTCTGTGTTTTACTACCGAACATAAACTACAACATGTGAAATAAGATCATTGCCTCATGGCTGAATCTAGAGATAATTAATTACCCTCAATAAAGGCATCTTTGAGCAGGCACATAAACATAGGTCGAATGACTACTTGTGATATAGCCACAACATGGACTAGATGACCTATAAGATTCTGCCACCCAAAGTCATGATTCTAGGATTTTGGTGCATAGAGAGGGTAGCTTGAGTGAAGAAGATTCAGATACTCTTTGGGATGGGAAAACCAGGGAAGAAATGACTTTAGGGTCCCAGCCCCATTGAGGTAAACTTATTCATTGCCTCCTCTTTCTAGAAGTTTCTCTGCCTGTCCATATTTTGGAATATCATCAATGTTCCTATATTCAAGATTTCCATAGGGGAGCTGGTGTTGTGGCACAGTAGGTTAAGCTGCAACTTGTGATGCTGACATCCTATATCAGAGTTCAAGTTAGAGAACCCTACTGCTCTGCTTCTGATCCAGCTTCCTGTTAATGAATCTGGGAAGGCAGTGGAAGATGTCCCAATTACTTGGGACCTTGCCAGCCACATGGGAGACCAGGATGGATTTCCAGGCTCCTGGCTTCAGCTTGCCCCAGCCCTGGCTTTTGTGGTCATTTGGGGAGTAAACCAGTGAGTAGAAGATTCTCTCTCTCTCTCTCTCTCTCTCTCTGTGTGTGTGTGTGGGGGTCATGTGTATGTCTCTCTCCTTTCTCTGTGATACTCTGTCTTTTAAATAAACATAATAGTTTTTGTAAAAGATTTATTTATTTATTTATTTGGAAGTCAGAGTTATACAGAGAGAGAAGGAAAGGCAGAGAGAGAGAGAGAGAGAGAGAGAGAGAGGTCTTCTATCTGCTGAATCACTCCCCAATTGGCTGCAATGGCCGGAGCTGTGTTGATCTGAAGCCAGGAGCCAGGAGCTTCTTCTAGGTCTCCCACACAGGTGCAGGGGCCCAAGGACTTGAGCCATCTTCTACTGCTTTCCCAGGCCATAGAAGAGAGCTGGATCAGAAGTGGAGCAACCAGGACTTGAACCAGTGCCCATATGGGATGCTGGCACTGCAGGCAGCGGCTTTACCCACTGCACCACAGTGCCAGCAATAAATCTTTTTTTAAAAAAATTCCTATACTGTAAAGATTCTTCAATTTCCAAAGCTCTCCTCATTTCAAGATTCACTGTAAATGTTGTTACCAATGTTCATCTTCCCTGCTTAAATTTCAAGCTATTTCTTCATGCTTCACATAGCAAGAGTGGCAGTACAGTGGGCCAGCTATACCTCCCGTTACCCCTATCTTCACCAATAGGTCTCTTGTTGACCCAGCATAGAAGGAAGTCATTTCCCTTGAGACAAGAAACCCATAACACTGATGAGAGACTCCCCGTGGGGCAAGAGGCTGTGTGGAGCCTCCAACTGTAAAGACTTCTTAATAACAATTATTGTTTGGAGCAAGTCCCCAAATTTCATAGCACAGAGTATGACAGTGAAGCCTGTGACAGAGTCAGCTCCTCATTACACTGTGTGTAAAGCAACGTTTGGTATTTGGATATTAAGGGTCTTGCAAGGCTGAAGTGTTGTTAGACTTGGGGGCCTGCCAGGGTTACAGACTTGCCTCGCCACATAGGGGATTATAAGCGGTTTCAGTCATAGTCGAGTTCCAGGGCTCACCTGGAAAACATGAGTTCCTTTAGAGGGATCCGGGCTGAGTGAGAGGACTATAGGAAGCCTGGGACTTTTGTGTCTGTAGTACTGGCTGGGAAGAAATGCCAGCCCTCAAATCCTTGCTCCCTGAGGTTGAACGTAAGAGGTGCCTGCCTTGTGAGCATAGACCAGGGATACAAAGAGATGGAACCAGGCCTCTGCTGCTTTGGAGCCCAGATGTGGTACAAACAACATATGAGTCCCCCCTAAAAATCAGTCACGGTTGCATCAGAGAGGCATGCTGTGGAGGCTGGGTGTTTTGGGTTTCTGGTATGGCTCTCTGCATCACCCAAAGTACTTCAAGTAGTTCTCTTTTTTTATTAAGATTTATTTTATTTATTTTGAAAGAGTTACAGAGAGAGGTAGAGCCAGAGAGACAGAGAGAGAGAAAGGTCTTCCATCCTCTGGTTCACTTCCCAATTGACCACAAAGGCCAGAGCTGAGCTGATCTGAAGCCAGGAGCCAGGAGTTTCTTCCAGGTCTCCCATGCAGGTGCAGGGGCCCAAGGACTTGGGCCATCTTCTACTGCTCAGGAACCATAGCCGGAACTGGATCGGAAGCAGAGCAGCTGGGACTTGAAATGGTACCCCATGGGATGCTGGTGCTGTAGGCTGGGGCTTTAACCCGCTGTGCAATAGTGCTGGCCGCTTCTAAGTAGTTCTTGATACTGATGCTTCCTGCTTTCTCTACTGCGCCCAGGAAAAACTAGTGATGAGCTTTGTGGCCCTCTCAGGCTAGAGTATTAAAAAATAATAAGAGTGACACATACCTGGGCAGGGTATGTGGCCAAAGGGGAAAGAAGAAAAAGGCAAAGCCCTACCATAGTATGCCCTCCTCCCCAAGGTCTTTCCTTCAATCTAGGGACCTTCACATTCTGTTATACAAGAGAGTGGCAGTGGTAAGATAATAGTGAGACCTAGGGCCTTGAGGGAGAAAGGAGAGATTCACAGGGCCAAAGTTGCAGTCAGATCATAGTCTCTACCCTCCATGGGGAGTCTCTCTTCAGTGCTATGAGTTTCTCCTTGCATGGGGAAATGGCTTCCTTCTTCACTGGATACTTTATCATGCATCAACAAGAGACTCACCTGTTAAGGCAGAAGTAGTGGCAGTGGACAGATCGGAGCCTTTCCAACACTGCCCTTCAGATCTCCTCCAGAGCCAGCCCCCTAGATATGGCAAGGCCATAGCCAAAGGGATCCTGGTTAGAAATCAGGTGCAGAATTCTTGTGAAGGCCAGAAAGCACCCCCTCTGCAGCTCACTGCCTCTTTGCACCTGAGGGAGCTGTCTCATGACGGTGGTGAAAGGTAAGCCTAGGGGGTACTGAAGGAATTCCATCATGTACACCTCAGTGCAAAGTCATTGTCAGCTTCATGCCCTGCCACTTGCCCAAATGGGTGTAGAAGGGAGCTTAAAGAAGCAGACCTGCAAGTCTTAAGACAGCAGGCCTAGGCCAAGCATTAGAGTCCAAGTCTCCTTAGACACTGACCCATGTGTGGCCTGAAACTTTGGGCTAAAGGCAGGTTTTGTTGCATGGATCCAGTGACTTTCTCTGTTAGCCTCTCCCTCATTTCACTCCTTCACTGCTTTCTGGGGAGTTTGTACTTTGGCTCTGTATCTGCCCTGTTCCCTGGAGGGTCTTTAGTTCTCCTCCTGTGGCTTGGTGGTGGTCTAATTGGTGTCACAGTTGCCTGTAACAGTTTCCTGTGGCATCCTGTCTGTGGCTCTGAGAGCCCTCCAACTCTCTTCAGAAAGTAGCACATTGGGAGTGGGCACATCATCTACTTCAGATTCAGGCAGGCCTGGGTTAACATCCCAGCCTAGCACTTCTGAGCACAGGTGATCAGGGGCAGTTTCCCTGTCAGTAAAAAAAGGAGGGCGGGGGTGGGAACAGATAGTTCATAAGGCTCTTGTGCGGATACCATGTCATGATGGCTCTAACATGTCTCCTACCTGACCGCTGGTGCATGAGTCCATTCTGAGCTGTTCTTTGTAGGACAAGGTAAGCACTGCCCTTTTTCTTCTCTCTTGATGTCTTTCTACTCTGCTGTTGGAGACACATTCAGTAGCAGGTGATTAAGTCTGGTTCACTGCTGGGAAGAAACTCCCAGAGGGGCTTATTTCTATGTATAGCAGAGGCTTGTGGGTGGGGTGCTCCTCCTCTCTCTGGGGCTCACAATCCTCAGAGACACAGATTCCCCATGTAGAGAAAGGTGGACTGCATGTCCTTGCTTCAGGTACGGGTTGGGAATAAGGAAAGCAGAGGGAAGAAGCCTAATAGAACCCAGTGTTCAACTCAAGAGGGGGTCAGGGGATAGAGCCTAAGTGCCGGAGTACCTGGGAACTTTGGAACATGGAACCTTTGTTATTTTTTAAGGTTTATTTGTTTATCATTCGGAAGGGGGATACAGAGGGGGAGCGGGGGGAGAGAGACAGACAGAGACAGAGAGTGAGTGAGAAAGCCGGGGCTGGGCCAGGCCAAAGCCAGGAAGCAGGAATTCAGTCCAGGTCTCCCATGTGAGTGACATGGCCACTCCCTCTTGAGCCATCACCTGCTGCCTTCCAGGATTAAATCATCAGGAAAGTGGATCAGAAGTGGAGTAGCTAGGATTCAAACCAGCTACTCCATTATGGGATTCAGGCATCCCAAGTAGTGGCTTAACCTGCTGTATCACAATGCCTGCCTCAGCCTTTGTCGTTTTACGTATATGCCACCATAGCAATTCACCAAACCTATCATTTGCAATATGTCGCTTTTGTGGCCTCTGTTCTGTTTCGTCTTGGCAGTCGTCTGTAGATTCACCTTTGCAGAAGTGCCAGGCTGACTTCATCTTCCTCCGAGCCAGTCCAAAGAAGAAGAGCTACACCCGCCCAAAGGGCTCGACTGCTGTAACAGCAGCTCTAAGGAGGAAAGGAAAGGTGGCTAGGGCCCCTAGGACTGTGAGGAAGGAAGTCCTGGGACCTATTGGAGTCAGACTGAACCTGACACTGGGGGCTCAGGAGGAAAATCAAAGGCAACTTCCCCAGGACATCCCTCAGGGAAACTCTGGCACCTTCACTGGCTGATCTAAACTCCTGTATGGCTCTGTTTATTTTGTCAGCTATGGGGTCTGCAGAGCAGATGGCGACTGAGGCTCGGATATGTCAGTTCACACATTGTCATTTTCTGATCCGAAGTCTCAGCTTACTTCTGCCCTGCCCCCTCGCCTCGCCTCCCCCACCCCCACTCCGTGACCTCCGGCTGTGAGAGCCTGTCTTTCAAGAGTGCTTCTGGCTATGGGCAATGCCTTCTGAGTTTAGTAACTAATCAAGTCAGCACTGGTTACCATACTCACTCTTTTCCCCCAGAAAAATCACTGATGACTCATCCTTCTGGTGTACCCAGGAGGAGGATGGAAATGCTTCCTAGAATCCCCTAATTGCATCCTTATAATCTCTGGATACTCTTAATTCCACGGGCCATAAAAGTAAGAAAGGTGACCCTTGGAGGCCAGAGAGGCCAGCATGGTGGACATAGAAAAAAGTCATTGACAGGATGCTTCGGGGTAGAAGCTGAGCAGAAATTCTTCCAGGCAGGGAGAGCTCAGCTTAGATGACTAAAAGTGGGGAAGAATGTATCTGTGAGTGTCAGGGAGGGCGGGAGGGCGGGAGGGTGAGATTTCTGTGCACAGACAGAATAAGGACCGTACTAAATGATATGCATGTAACTGCCTCCTCCACTACCATGTTTTGGACTTCTCTATGATGGCATTTTTGGCTCCCAGGGCTGCTCCACTGTTCTGGAGCCTTTTCTTTTTCTTTTTTTTTTTCCCTTGACTCCTCTGGCTGCTCTTTGGACTCTCACCAACCTACTGGACCGGATCTGTACTAACCTGGAGGAAGGTGATGCCGGCCTGGGATTGACATGACCCTGAACATGACTCCCTGCACACACTCAAGCCTTTTAACCCAGGAGTTTCCAAGTCCAAGCTCAGGGTTCTGTAGGTTGGGCTCTGCTGCCCCCCCCTGGTAACTGAGGTTACTTTTCCTCACCTGAGATGGCTTCGGAAAAAAAGGCTGTCCATCTTCCAAATTTCTGGCCACTTTCCCCAGCTCCTCATAGCCACCTTCATGCTCTGCAGTGCTTTCAGGAACATGGCTCTTTCTCGGTCACATCCTAACAATGATGAAGTTTGGGCCATGACTTGAGAGCAGTGCCGCCCCCCCTCCCCACCGGCCTGCATCCAGACTCCCCAGATCTCTTTCGGGGATTTGGGAAGTGAATAGATGAAGAAGGAGGCACAAAACACTGGAAGTAGGATGATTTCTCCGAGAGGGTGTTCAGACTCAAAGCCATCAGTCTGAAGCGCCTAACATCCCCAAGCTCCCATCTCAAAATCTGAGCACATGAGCTTTCCCAAATATGCCTTAACTGAGGAACACGACCCAGCTTCTCCTGCTGTTTCCTTGGTAGCTCTGACAGGTCAGAGGTGGCCCAGAGCCCAGCAGACCCACCTTTCCTGCTCTGGGCCCTGTACACCTTTGGGCATCAGGGCATGGAAAGAAGAGGGAGCAGGATCTTAACCAGACGCAAATGATACAGGGATCTCTTACAGACCCAAAGGGGATGCCCCATTACTTGAGGGAGAGGGAGAGCCCTCAGCATGCTGGGAAACTGGTGCTCATCCTCATCCTCACTTCTTGTTCCTTTCATCTTGTATCCCTCATACAACTTGTTTCTCTATATAAGACCCCTATCTCATCCTAGAGGCAGTGCAAGACCTATCCAGGAGCTAAGTTAGAAATCTGGGAGTCATGATTTCGTTCCTACAGGAACTTTACATGTATTATTTCATTAATTCTCATGAAAACCTTTGCATGTGAAGAATCCATGGAAGATTGTGAGAGGGCCCACAGCTTGGGTTTGGAGGAACCTCTTATGTATTTACCTGGATTTAAAGACAAGATCTTTACAGGATCTCACTCTTCCACCTTTTATTATTGAAATTCCTTGTTTCTCTGGTCTTTTCTATGCAACCAAATGCCAAAACTAGTTTATAAATATCTCCCAAATCTAATCCCTCCTCTTTCTTTATCCTTGTCAGTTTCCCCTCCTCCTTTCTCCTATCTCTAGTCTCCTGTATCCTCTTTTAACCAAAGTAAAATTTACATATGGTGAGGTGTACATATCCTAAATGTGAGGCTCAATGAGTTATAATGAGTATATGCACCCTCATTCTGCCACTGTAAGTCAAGTTGTACAACATTGCCATTGCCCTGGAAAGTTCCTATCCTTCAGTTTCACTTTCAGTTAGCCCCCTCAAAGCCACCCCGGTTATGTTTTCCATCACCATAGATTCCTCATCTAGAATTTCATATGAGTGGAATAACACAATACATACCTTTTGGGATCTGTTATTTTGGTAATATACTGTTCTCTGTATTTTACATGCTTGCAAAACAGGTATGTCATTGTCTTTTTTGGTAATAGTTGTATTGAGATATCATTCATATATTGTACAATTCACTCATATAAGTGTATAATTCAATGTTTTTTGTATATTCACAGAATTGTACAACCATGACCACAGTGAATTTTAGAACCTTTTTATTATCCCCAAAAGAAACCCCTCAACTGTCCTCCACCTCCCCTTTTGTGTTCCCAAGTCCTAAGCAACCACCACTCTACCTTCTGTCTCTATGGATTTGTCAATTCTGGATATTTGGAATCATATAAATGGAATCATATAATACATGGTCTTTTGTGACTGATTGCTTTCACTTAGCATAATGTTTTCAAGGTTCATCCATGTTGTAGCATGTATCAGTACTAATTCTCTTTTATTGCTGAGTAATAATATTCCAGCATATGGATATACCATATTTTGTTTATCAGTTGATGAACTTGAGGTTGTTTCTGCCTTTTGGCATGAATAATGCTATGAATATAAATGCAAATGTTTGTATGGGTGTATGTTTTCTTTTCTCTTAGGTATATACCTAGGAGTGGAATTGCTGGGTCACACAGTAAAATCTATACTTAACTTCGAAAAGTTACAGGCATTCTCTCAGAAGTCTCTTTATCTATCTTCTGGGCAAATACATAAAAGTAGATTACTGGCTCAGGAAGCTGGAGTCAGAAACCAGAACTGAGAATCAAACCCAGATACTCCATTATGGGACCCTGGCATCTTAGTTTGCATCTTAATCACTAGGCTAAACACCTGCCACATGGTATATTTTGATGAACAGAAATTTTAAATTGAGATTAAGTATGAGGTGGTCATTTGTCCTTTTAAAGTCAGGCCCTAGGATAACATTTCTTTTATGTTGAGGGCCTAACATAGCACCTGGGCCAAGGCACTTGATGTGGTGGCTTGCCCCTTGCTTAATAGTGCTGCCTACTGCTTGATACAGAAGGAAATTCTGGTTCTGTGGTAAAGGAGAGTGCTTCCCAGCCAGGCACTTGTTGTGGCAACATTCTTGTCTGGGGGAGACTGAAAGTGCCCCCAGCCCAAGAGTTTGTTCCAATGGGATTTTCCACATCAGTGCCTTGCTTCTGGGTGGGGACAGAGGAGTCTCAGACTTAGGGGGACAAAGAAGTTTCTTGTTCCAGTTTGCTTGTTAAGGCAGCCTGCTCTACTGATACTGGTTAGTCCTACTGTCTCTCCCTGGAAGAGGAGAGCCTTGGTCCTGTTGTGGAAGCCGAGATTTTCTCTGTCCACTCATTATCAGAGGGTATCCATGTTGACCACCCCCCCTTGTCAAGTTTACCTGAGGTTGTTGCTGGGACTCTTGTTCCATCTGGGAGAGAAATGAACCTACCCAGGCCCTCTTCCATCTCTAATTGAGATCAGTTACTGTTAAGTCTGGGTTGATGACTTCTGTTGAGTTGGGTGACAGATGCCCTGCTGATATGTCTTTCGTCAAGTTTTTGGGTCCCTAACCAGTTGGCCATCTTCTTCCCACCATGCAAAACTTTGGCTACCTCTTGCACTGTTTGTAGTTGCATTCAGTTAGCAGAGTAATAATGAATGAGTCTATACCATGCTTGAACTGGAAGTCTAGATAAATTATTGAAAGAACCAGATAGACTTTTTGAAATTAAAAAAACATACTAAATTTAAAATTTCTAACTACAGGTTAAAATAGCAAATTAGATAAAAATAAAGACAGAGTTAGTGATCGTATAGATCTGAAGAATTCAGGAGGTTGGAGAGGAGAGAGAGAGAGAAAGAGGTGGGGGGAGCTATAAAATATAGAAGATAGCATGAGAGTTTAATTGTATTTCTATGAAAAGAACGCAACAAATGAGAAATATGTAAAATTTAAAGAATAATGGCTGATAATTTTCCTTTACTAATGAAAGGTATCAATCCTTAGATTCAGGAATTACAACAAATCCCTGGCAGGGCAAATACAATGAAAGCCTCATATAGGCATAAATGTGGTAAAAAGAGAGAATATCTGAAAAGGAGCCAGAGAGAAATGATGAGTTACATTCAAAGGAATAATTATTAAACTGAGAGAAGACTTCTCCCCTCCCCTAAAGATTTATTGATTTATTTGAAGGGGACTGTGGCAGAGAAAGAAGAGAGATTGAGACAGATCTTAAAGCATGGGTTTGTTTACTCTCCAAATGGCCACAATAGCCAGGGCTTGGGCCAGGCCAAAGCCAGGAACCAGGAACTCCATCCAGGTCTCCCATGTGGGTAGCAGGGGCCCAAGCTCTTGGTCCATCTTGCTACTTTCTCAGGTGCACTAGCAGGAAGCTGGATTGAAAATGGAGCAGCCAGGACTCAAACCAGCACTCTAATATGGGATGTCAGCACCACAGAGCAGACATCTCAAGAGCAGTGATCAAAGTCAGAAGAGAGAGGAATAGTGTCAAGGTGCCAACAGATACTGTCTGTCAAGCTAGGATATTAGCTCTTGAAAAGCTAGTATTTTAAAATGAGCTAAATAAAGAATTTTCAGATCTTCATCTAAGAAATATTCTGAAAAGGATTTCCAGAAGGAATAATGGAATGAAAGAAAGAATAATGAGCAAAGAGATTTGTGAAATTTAAATAAACGTAAGAAATCATAACAACAATATAATGGTGACTAAGTTGAGTCTAAAAAATGGTAAAACTAAATTATTGAACAAAAGTCATGAGGAAGATGAAGAGGAATGGCAATGATTGGCATTAAAGCATTAGAACATCTTTGCACCATTTGAGTGGAAGACAAATATGTTGATTAATTTTATATTTGGTGTATTTAACTATGTATAGTGAATTTTAAAGACAACTGCTAAAAGAATAGAAATAAAGTCTATGAGGGGGCTCTTCAAAAATTCATGCAAATGCATATTATGAAAAATCTATGCATGAATTTTACACTTTTTCACACCAAAATAAACTTACCATTTAATTTCATTTTTCCATGAGTTTTTTGAAGTACACTCATACAGCATACAAACCAGTAGCAGGAAAAGTTGAATAATAAAAACTTAATTATACAGAAGAAAGAAAAAAAAGGATAAAAGTGAAGATAAATATAAAGCGTTAAGTTAGATAATATGGATAAATAAAGTGTATCAGCGATAAAAACAAATATAATTAGATAAAACTCACCAAATAAAATACTGAAATTAAAAATTGATTTTAAAAAATTCCAGTTGTATGTTATTATAAAATGTCTAAAATATAAAGAGCATATTTTTGTCACTATGCAATTAATTTAGAAGTCAATAGCTAAAAAAGAAACTTAAAATGTACATAGAAATTTAAAAATACACAGTTGGTTAACTCTTGGGTCAAAGAACCATATGTAAATTAGAAAACAGTTAAAACAGAATTCTACTAAAAATACTTCACATCAAAACCTGTGGGTAAAGAAAGGGAAGACTGTGCTTAGAGAGAAATATATAGCCTTAAATACTGTTATTAGGAAATAAAAAGAATGAGCATTAAGATGGCCCAGGTCCTTGGGCCCCTGCACCCATGTGGGAGACCTGGAAGAAGGTCCTGGCTGCTGGCTTTGGATCGGCACAGCTCCGGCCATTGCAGCCAATTGAGGAGTGAAGTAGCAGATGGAAGACCTCTCTCTCTCTCTCTCTCTCTCTCTCTCTCTCCCCCCTTCTTTCTGTAACTCAAATAAATAAATAAATCTTTTTTTTTTTTAAAAAAAGGCAAAGCTATTAAAAAAATGATCATTTACACATTAAGTGCCAAACTGAAGAACTTAGAAGGGGAACAATAAAGTAAACCAAGAAAGTAGAAGGAAGAAAATAATAAAGACAAGAATTGAAAACAATAAAATAGCAAATAGCAAATAGTCCTCAGGGAGGACTTAACAAATTCTCAAATTGGTGTCTGAAAAGGTCGGTTCTTTGAAAATAGATAAACCTTTGACAAAAATAATCAATATTGAAGGCAAAAAATGAAAAGTGTTCATGACTAGGAGCACAGAACTACAAAAGAGATTAAAATAGTTATTACCTTGAACTATTATAAGCAAATAAAGCTGAAATTTTAAACAAAATGGACAACATCCTGACAAATAAAACGTAAGAAAAATGACTGAAGAAGAAATGTAATACCCAAATAGAACTATAAACTTTAAAGAAATGAAGCAATAGTTAAAATTCTACCACCCTACCCCAACTCCCACAACACAGATGATTTCACAGGTGAGTGCTAGCAACAATCAAGACCAAATTCAATATCACACAAAACTCTTTCAGGAAATAGAAAATTAAGAAAAAATATCCCCAACTTATTTATGAGACTTTCTAACCTTCATAACACAATGAACTAGAATATTACAAGAAAGATAAAGATTACAGGGCAAGCTCTCATGTAAATATAAAGGCAAAAAGTTCCATGCAAAATATTAGAATCTCAATGGAGAAAATGCTAAAAAGTTTTACTGAAACTAAAGACATCTAAATAAATGAAGTATGCATGCCATGTTCGTGGGTATAAAGACTCAAGATTTAAAATGTTAATGATCTTTCAAATTACCCTAGAAATTAAATAAAATTACATCTAAGCCCGTGCAGCTCCACTTCCAATCCAGCTCTCTACTATGGCCTGGGATAGCAGTAGAAGATGGTCCAAGTCTTTGGGCTCCTGCACCCATGTGGGAAACCTGGAAGAAGCTCCTGCCTCCTGGCTTTGGATCAGCCCAGCTCCTGCCATGGCGGCCAATTGGGGAGCGAATCAGCAGATGGAAGACTCTCTCTCTCTGTCTCTCCTTCTCTCTCTGTGTAACTCTGACTTTCAAATAAATAACGAAATCTTTAAAACTAAATAAAATTACAGTCAGAATCCAAACTTAAAAAGAACTTAAAAAGTTGATTCTAAAAGTTATATGAAAGCACAAAGGAACTGAATAGCACTCTGGCCTCAGAATCAGCCCTAAAGGCATTTGGATCTGGCTGAAAAGCCCATGAGAGTATTTCAGGCATGGAAAGCCAAGACACGCTGGCAAAAAGATCTCTGTGAGTGAGATCCCAGTGGAAAGAACAGGTCTTCAAAGAAGGAGGTACCTTTCTCTGAAGGGAGGAGAGAACCTCCACTTTGACTATGACCTTGTCTAAACAAGATAAGAGTCGGAGAACTCAGAGGGCTTCCATAGCCTTGGAAACTCATGACTGGAGCATAGGGAGATTACTGATGCCATAAACAGGAGTGTCAATTGGTAAAGTCAACAGCAGGAGTCACTGTGCACTTACTCCTCATGTAGGATCTCTGTCCTTAATGTGCTGTACATTGAGATTTAATGCTATAACGAGTACTCAAACAATATATTTCACTTTGTGTTTCTATGGGGGTGCAAACTGTTGAAATCTTTCCTTAATGCATACTAAACTGATCTTCTGTAAAAAAAAAAAAAGAAATTATCAACTCCCAACTTGACTCTCACTGGGATTAAACATGACAATAGGTCTGATCTGATTACATCATCATTTAAAAAATCATCTATTATTTTTCACTTTATGTTTCTGTGTGGGAGCAAACTGTTGAAATCCTTACTTAATGTATACTAAGCTGATCTTCTGTATATTAAGATAATTGAAAATGAATCTTGATGTGAATGGAAGGGGAGAGGGAGTGGGAAAGGGGAGGGTTGTGGGTGGGAGGGACGGTATGGGGGGGAAGCCATTGTAATCCATAAGTCGTACTTTGGAAATTCATATTCATTAAATAAAAGTTAAAAAAAATAAAAAAGAAAGCACAAAGGACCAAGATTAGCAGTTGACAGTTATTGAACAATGACTATGTTTTAGGCAATGTTCTAATCATGTGCTACAGATGGAATAACTCATTTAATGTCCACAATAATCCTTTACGGTAGATACTATTTGGTGCCAGTTTTATAAAACTGAGACATGAAAGGTTAAGTCACTTGGCCAGGTTCATACAAGTAGATACTATGGAAGAATGACTGGAGGGAGTTCACTAGATCTGACATCAAGACTTACTGTAAAGCTACAGTGATTAAGACAGAGTGACCTTGTCCCTAGAGTAGGCAAATAGACCAGTGGAACAAAACACAGAGTCTAGAAATAGATCTAAGCGATCAATCTTAAGAGGAAAGCTATAATTATAATTTATTTAACAAATGTTTATGACGTTCCAACTGTATAGGAAGCACTGGAGATGTAGAAGCAACCAAGAAACAAACCCCTTATCTTATGGAGTTGAGGGGGCAGAAAGTAAGCAAGTAAAAGCACTACTCTAAGCAGATCATAATAGTGAAGTACAACGTGCTCAAGAGAACCCCAAAGATCCATGCAGAACATGCTGCTGTAAGGTGGAAGGGATGGTTTATGATTTCAGAGATCTGGAATGGGGCTGGCAATGGTTTCTCTAGTATGCATTGGGATTGGTTCAGGCAGGTAGGGCAGGAGGCGGGCTAGACTAGGTTTCCTAAATATTCAGCACCCCCTAGCTTGAGGAACACTTTGTCAGCAGAATTGCATCATGAACAGTAGTCTAGAGCTTCTCAAGCCATTGACCTTGGGAAGAGATCGGTAGGGCAGGGAAGTGACTGCAATGGCATCTCATTATCAAGGCCCAGGGATTCTGGATGAAGTAGGGCAGTCATTCAGGACATCTAGGTCAGTCTTTGAATCTAGAGTATCATGTGTTATAAGCAGGGAGAAATGTCCTGTGAGAGATGAAGCCACCAAAAATATCAATGGATTACATTCAGGATTTTTACTGACCACACACATGAACCTCTGTAATAACCTTATAGTAAGGATTTCAGCCACACTACTCCTCCTATGTCCTCAACAAACTTCTTATTCCTAGCTCAAGGCATTGGCACTTGCTGGAATAAGCTTTGTCTGTGTCTTTACAATATTTCAACTCAAGTATGACCACTGTAAGATAGGCCTTTTTTGACCACACAGTCACTCTAACACCCCCTTGTTTAGTTACTCTTCTTAGCACTTATCACTATCTCAAGTTATCTTGTTTAATGTGTCTGTTTACTATCTACCTTCTCCAATTCAAATGTAGTCTCCATGAAGACAGAGACCATTTTTTGGTGGATCATTGCTTTATTCTCAGTGCTTGGTATAGTGCCTGGTATACATTAAGTGCTCTCTCTCTCTCTCTCTCTATTTATATATACTTGAAGTGCAGAGTTACCAGAGAGAGAGAGAGAGAGAGAGAGAGAGAGAGAGAGAGAGAAATATCTTCCCCTATTGTTTCACTCCGCAAATGGTTGCAAAGGGTGAACCAGGCTAAAGCCAAAAGCCAGGAGTTTCATCTGGTTTCCCATATGGATACCAGAAGTCCAGGTACTTGGACCATCCTCTGCTGCTTTCCCAGGCACACTGGCAGGGAGTTTGATTGGAAGTGGAGCAGCCAGGATGTGACCCGGCCTCCCTATGGGATGCCTGCATTGTAGGCAGTGGCTTAACCCACAACACTGGCCCCCAGCGTTCAATAAATATTTAATGAGAAAGGAAGAAAGCAAGTGAGGAAGGGAGGAAAAGAAATTCAAAGTCCTGTGAATTGACTCCTTGATCTCTGCCAAGCAATGTTGTGTATAGACTTTGCCTCATGTCTGTGCAGGCTTAGTGCCATTCTCTGAAACCAGAAAAACAAGTCCTCGAACCTTTCTGGTCAGAATTTCCCAGGGTAAACCTGTACTACTACCCCCAAACTCAGGCTTCTGAAAGAGGGCATCTCTGCCCCTCCCTGCTAGAGATTCCTATTGTCTGGCTGCCTAAAGGAATGAAACAGTTGGAGGATATTATACTTCTAGCATGAGCTGCAATTTTTTTTCTTGTCTTAGTTGTTCTGGATTGCCGTGATCTGTTATACAACTCAGTGTATTAACATTATTTAATGATTTGTCTCAATGTGTTTATTGTTACAAATGTAAAGATGAGGAAAGAGACCACTTAATTCCACTAGACCTCTTTGTATACTGCATATTTTATTAGATACATTTCATTTCTTCCCTTTTCTTTTTTTTTAAATTCAATATTGTGTTTGGAGTAACAAAACGGTGAGATTATATGTAAAAATATAAACTTTATGCTCTGAAAATCTTTGTTTTTTTTTTTTTTTTTCAAACACACTTGGTTTCCAAAGGCAGGTGTCTGAACAATTTCAGAATACAAAACAGACAAGAGTTATTGTAAATCCATTTGTTTTCACATTTCATGTGGGATGTAATGTCAAATGCACTATATACCCAGGTAACATTTTAGATAAAATTGACATTTTATATAAACTGTTAAAATTCACAGATTGTATATAAGAACCTTACATATGACAAATTAAAGAAAAAAGAAAAACAAGGGTGTTGTATAGTGTGAACAGTGAAGAACTGAGAGGGATGCTCAAGATAATTTTAGCAATAGGTGATAGTTACCATTTCATTTATTTATTTGAAAGGCAGATTTACAGGGTGGGGAGAGAGAGAGGTCTTCCCTCTGCTGGTTCCCTCCCCAATTGGCCACAATGACTAAGGCTATGGCCAGAAAGAAGCTAGGAGCCAGGAGCTTTTCTAGTCTCCCACATGGGTGGCAAGGGCCCAAGAACTTGGGCCATCTTCTGCTGCTTTCCCAGGCCATAAGCAGAGAGCAGGATTGGAAGAAGAGCACCCAGGATTTGAACTGGCACCTATAATGGGATGCTGGCACTGCAGGCAGCTGCTTAATCTGCTACACTACAGTGCCAGCCTTCAAAGCGTTATTTTAAATGCTGTGTCTGTATTAGTTTATGGAATGTTGTCAACAATCCTGTTTGGTAAGTACTATTATTATCACCTCCTCCCATTTTGCTTATAAGAGAAATGTAGCGTAGAGATATCAAGTTACTTGTCCAATGACATAGTCAGGAAGTGGTGACACTTGAATTTATCCCTGGCCCTCTGACCCCAGAGCCCTTTCTCTTAACCATACACTCTTGACTGCAAATAGCTCCGTTGCCTACTTGAGATAATTGCCCTCAGCTGGAGAAATATGCTCAGCAGAGGAAGTAACAGGAGCCTGGTTCCCCTGGAGACAAAGTGCCCCCCCCCAACACACACACACTCTTGGATGTATAACAGGGATTCAAAAGGTTCCTGGAAAACATGCATTAACTTGTAATTCACTTTATTTTTAAAACTTTATTTATTTATTTAAGAGAGAGAGAGAGAGAGAGAGAGATCGCTCCCATCCTCTGGTTCACTCCCCAAATACCTTCAACAATCAAGACTGGGCCTGGCTGAAGCGGGGAGCCAGGAACTCTCTCCGAGTCTCCCACATGTGTGGCAGGGGTCTAACTACTTGAGCCATTATCTGCTGCCTCCCAAGGTCTGCATTATCAAGACGCTGGAATCAGGAGCCAGAGCAGGGACTCGAACCCGGGGGCTCTGATATGGGATGCAGGCAGACATCCTAATTGGTGTCTAAATTGCTGGGTCAAATGCCTGCCATTGCATTATCTTTGCATTCCATTTGCCCATGAACTTTTTGAAACCCTCTCATATTACTGCATATAGACATATTCGTGCAAATTTATTTATTTCTGCTTCAATACCTTCATATTTGCCAGTAATTTACAAAAGCCCAAAATAGAATGGTGAAAAAGTTTCAATTGCTAATTGCAATACCAGATATAGATTACCTAGGAATATAAATTTAACCAAAAAGGTGCAAGACTCAAATGAAAAAGAGTATAAAACTCTACTCAGGAATAGAAAATGAGACTTTAATGCATGGAGAAAACACCTCTTTTTTTAAGGTAGAAAGATTCAGAAATATAAACTGTGTCCTTTCTTCCTCATTAGCTTATAAATTAAAAACTTTCCCTGTGAAAATTTTAATTTGGGGGGATTTTTTTGATTTTGTGACACTTTAAAAATGACATTAAACAAAGGAAGTTTTATAAAATAAAACTGAAAGAGTATTTGCCCTACTAGATATTTCAATTTATCACAAAGCTGTAATAATTAAAACAGTGTAGTACTAGTCCAAGAATAGAGTGAAAGATCAGTAGAATCAGAACAGAAAATCCAGAAATAAACTCAAATGTGGAATTGATTGCGTTACAAAAGAGTCATTGCAATTGACTGTTCAATAAGCACCACAGAAACAACTGGTAATTGTTTAGAAAATAAATTAAACCAGATTAATACCTCACTCCTTATAGTGTACAAATTTTTGTTATAGCAATAAAAATGTGAAAAAATGAGACAATAAAACCAGTAGAAGGAAATACGAGTGAACGTTTTTATAATCTCAGGGTAGCAGGGGCCTTTTCGAGCATGATATGAAATGCACAAACCATACAGGGAAGATTGACAGATTTGACTATATAAAAATGAAAAATTTCTGTACAGCCGAAAATGTCATAAACAAGATTGAAAGACAAATGACAAATTAGGAAAGAGCACATCTGACAGACAACGGTTAATTTCCTTCATCTTACAATCTATTCACAAAAATATAAATACTCCAATGGAAAAGTGGTCACAGACAGGAAAATCACTTAAAAATATGCATGGACAGTAAGCCTGTGAAAAGCTGCTCAGCATCGCTGTTAATCAAGGAAATGCAAATGAGAACCACCATGAAATTGACTTTGACACCTTTTGGCTTATCAAATATTTTCAGATGACTTTGTGTTTCAGAAGAGCTTTACATTTACAGGAAAAGTGAGACGGCACTACAGAAGCTGCCCATATACTCTGCACCCCGTTTCCCTTATTAGTCACATATGACATGGATATGGCATGTTTGTTTCAATCAGTCAACCAATGCTGCTCCATTATTGCCCATTAAAGACCTCAGTTTCTTTGCATTTCCTTAGTTTTTGTCTAATGTCCCGTTTGTGTTCCAGGAGCCCCTTCAGGATACCACATTGCCTGTATTCATGTTATCTCTTTAGGCTCCTCTTCACTGTGGTGCTTTTCCAGACCGTCCTTTACAATTTTGGAGCACTGGTTTGCTGTTTTGTAGGGTTCTTTGCTATAGCAATTCGTCTGCTGTTTTTCTCAGGCAAGGGACAGCGTAAGACTAGGGGTGTGGACTGTTGGCAGGAAGAGCACAGAGTTCAAGTTCCATTCACATGAAGGATACATACTATTTGGGATATATACACCATGGAATGATACACAGCAGTAAAAATAAATAATAAGATCATTTGCAACAAAATGGATGAATCTGGAAAACATCAAACTTAGTGAAATAAGCCAGTCCCAAAGGGACAAATACTACACGTTCTCCCTGACCTGTGATAACTAAAGAGCACCTAAAAGGCAACCTGTAGAAATGAAATTGACACCTTGAGAAGCAATGACATTGAACAGCCCATACCTTGACTGTTGAGGAACAATTTTGTTTTTTTGTATTTTTCATTTTTTTCTCCTTTCTTTTCATTCATCTTATTTTACTTACCTTTTTTCTTTCATACTAATGTTTGAACTTTTTATTTAACATAGTTAATCATATATATACAAAACTAATTGAAAATAGATCTTAATAAAAAATACATCAGAATAAGAGAAGGAAGAGGAAGGGGGGCAAGAGTGTGGGTGGGAGAGCAGGCACAGAGGGAAGAATCACTGTGACCTTAAAGTTGTAATTGTGGAGTGTGTGAAATTTGTAACTATAAAGCTGTATAGTTCTGTACACATTCCTACAGACTTACTTCTAAGGGTACACCTTAAAAACATGCCAAGGGATCCCAAATCCCCTTAAGCTGGATGGTAAAAGTAGCATTCAAAGTGTTATAGAGATCATACGGATAGGATTAAGTATTAAAGTGATCACATAGATAAGATCAAGTGTGTAAGTGATCATATAAATAGGATAAGTGTTTGATAATAATAATAATAGACAGAATTAAAAAGGAATGAATGCTCCAATATGGGAAGCAGTCCACACAGCAGACTCATAGAATGACAATCACCTTAAGTAGTACTGGGACCTCAGAATTAACCTTTAAAGCATTCTGGTTTGGCTGAAAAGCCCAGGGGAGCATTCAACGCAGGGAAAGTCAAGCCATTGTGGCAAAAAATGTTCTACATGTAGGACCTCTGTGGGTGAGACCTCAGTGGAAAGAAGCAGCCACCAAAGAAGGATGTACTTTTCTCTGAAGAGAGGAGAGAACTTCCACTTCGCTTATGGCCATGTCTAAACACTGAAGGAGTTTGTGAACTCAAAAGGCTTCCATAGTTTAGGCAGCTCATGTCAAGAGCCTCAGGTGATCACTAATGTCATATATAAGAGTGTTAATTGTTAAATCAACAACAGGAGTCACTGTGCACTAACTCCCCATGCAGGACCTCTGTCCTCGATGAGTTGTATTATTAGAGTTGACAGTAAAACTTGTTCTCAAAGAATTATGTCATCTAGTGTATTAAGTGGAGAACATTCTTATCTCACACAAATTATAGTTATGTCTAACTGCTTGCAAAAGATGTACCATTCTTGAGATTCTCTTTAAAGATAAATAAGTTTCTTTAAAAAAAAAGTGAAATTACCATCGAGATGCAATGACTTTGAACAGCCCTTGTCTGGACTGTTAAATAACAGCTTTTGTCCTTTTTTATGTTTTGTTTGTTTTTAGTGTTGTTTTTGTTTGTTTGTTTTTATCTTTTTTCCTTTCTCTTTTTTTTCTCCATCATGCAAAGTGCTGAACTCTTTACCTAGAACAGAGTTAGTCTTCTGTGTATAAAGTTAAATGAAAATAGACTTCAGTAATAAACAAAACTGAAAACAGGAGAGGGAAGAGGATGAGGGGTGGGTGTGTGGGTGCAAGGGCGGGTACAGTGGGAAGGATTACTATGTTCCTAAAGTTG
Organism: Oryctolagus cuniculus; assembly: GCF_964237555.1. Classification (NCBI taxonomy): domain Eukaryota; kingdom Metazoa; phylum Chordata; class Mammalia; order Lagomorpha; family Leporidae; genus Oryctolagus; species Oryctolagus cuniculus. Next base: position 49,402,366 of record NC_091453.1, on the reverse strand, counting down.
TATCTATGAAATGTAAGCAAATAAAAAAATTAAACAAAGATATTGAATGGAAAACTCCAGAAATACCCCAAAATGATACATACTATTATGAATAAAACTTGTCTCTGCTGATGGTGATCTGGCTTCAATAGTGTTGTTAGGTTTATCTACTGTAAAGCTACACTTTTTCCAATTTCCCCTGCTGTACTCTGGAAGGAAGTCACTGTGTACAGCCTGCACTTAATGAGTGGCCCCAGTCCTTGAAAGGGCAGAATATCTATAAAAGTCATTTGGGATTCTTCTGCAAAGGAGATTCATTTATTCCTCTGCATTTTTTCTTTATTTATTTATATCAATATGGACTCATGGATATTCATTTTATACTTTGGGTTATAATCCAATACTGCTTTTATTTCTTTTGCTGTTCAAATTGGTCCTGTTTTGGCCATTATAGCTCTTCCAGTGGATTGCTGTGCTCCTTTGACATACTCCCATCAGTGTGTGTGTGTGTGTGTGTGTCTGCATGCTCACTTTCTAGCACTGCAAGATGCCAGGCTTATCTTGAATATTCTCTGTCCCAGTCCTAGTCTCAGCCATTTCTTCAAGAGCCTCTCATTCCTTGTATTGGAGAAATCAAGCTCTGAATGCTAGGTTTGTTTTTGTTTCTATAGTGTTATTGCTTCAAGGGCTTCCCAGCTACAGAACAAGAAATGCATGCATGTATACTAACCTGTGTATATTCACACAGAGTTAAACACTTCTGCCTGTAACTATCTGTATCTGTATTAGGTTAAACATGAGTTCATACTGGTATCTCCAACTGTAATCTATTACCACATGGATCATTTTGGCCTCCTCTTCTCGCTTATCTACAAATTCCCATGCCAACAGTGACAAACTCAGTTCCCACCATCTGTTAGCTATTTGGTTAATTGTCCAATTTCAGTATACATGCAAAGCAGTATCGGAATTGCTAACAAATACCCCTGTGGGAAACAGACTTTATCAACTGGATTACAATGTTGATGTGCAGTCCCTTGTGCTAGTCTTAGATATTCCACAGTTTTCCAAAGTGACTTTTGTCAGGACCTATTCTCTCACTCTTTTCAGTGAACTGATTTCACATAAATGTAGTATAGATTCTCTTGTCATAGTCCGCGTTCTCTCTTGGGCTCCATGACATCCCACATGATGTTTCAAAACCGTGTGCATTAAGGTTCACTCTTTGTGCTGTAAAGTTCAGAGTCCCTGGCAACTGCTGATTTTTTGGATCTACAGTTGTGCCTTTTCCAGAATGTCAGTCATATCACTGGAATAACACAGATGTAGCCTTTTCAGACTGAATGCTTTCACTAAACAATATACATTTAAGTTTCTTCCATATATCTTTGTGGCTTGATAGCTCATTTCTTTGCTGCACTGAATAGCATTCCAAAGTATGGATTACCACAGTTTATTTATCCATTCCCCTATTGAAGGGTGTCTAGGTTGGTTACAGTTTTTGGTGATTATAAACAATGCTGCCATTCAAGACACTCTGGCAAAAAAAAGAAGAAAAAAGAAAAAGAAAAAAACTAAATGAAAGATCTCTGCGAGTGAGATCCTAGTGGAAAGAATGGGCCTTCAAAGAAGGAGGTACTTTTTCTTTGAAGGGAGGAGAGAACTTCCACTTTGACTATGACCTTGTCTAAATAAGATCGGAGTTGGCGAACTCAAAAGGCTTCCATAGCCCTGGCAACTCATGACAAGAGCCTAGGGAGATTACTGGTGCCATAAACAAGAGTGTCAATTTGTTAAGGCTACAACAGGAGTCACTGTGCACTTACTCCCCATGTAGGATCTCTGTCCTTCATGTGTTGTTCAATGTGAATCAATGGTATAACTAGTAATCAAACAGTACTTTACACTTTGTGTTTCTGTGTGGGTGCAAACTGATGAAATCTTTACTTAATATATACTAAATTGATATTTTGTATATAAAGATAATTGAAAATGCATCTTGATGTGAATGGAATGGGAGAGGGAGCGGGAAATGGGAGAGTTGTAGGTGGGAGGGAAGTTATGGGAGGGGAGCCACTGTAATCCAACAGCTGTACTTTGGAAATTTATATTTATTAAATAAGTTAAAAAATAATGCTGCCATAAACATGTATGCCAATTGTTGTGTGAGCACAGGTTTTGAAGTCAATTGGGTGACTATCTGAGCATAATCGCCATAACTCTATTTAGCTTTGAACTGTCTTCTGAAGTGGCTGTACCATTTTGGATTCCTTCCAAATACTGTAGTTCTACACCCCTGCCAGCACTTGTGTTGCTGGCTTTTGGAATTTTACCATTCCAGTTGGTGTGCAGTGGTATCTCCTTGTTTGAATTTTTAATTGCCTAATGGCATGATAATGAGCATCTTTTCATATGCTTATGTTCCATCTGTATATCTTCTAAGGTGGGGTGTCTGTCAAAATTTTTACTCATTTTTTATTTGAGTTGCTTATTTTCTTATTGTGAGTTTATAGTTCTCAGTATATTTTAGAGGAAAGTTCTTTATCACATGTGTGGTTTGCAAAATATTTTCTCCCAGTGTATGGCTTGTGTCTTTCACACAGAGAAATTGTATAATTCAATTAGGTCTAATTTATCAACTTTTTCTTTCATGGATTGAACTTTTGGTGTTGTATCTAAAAGCGAATTGCCAAATCCAAAGTCATATAGACCTTCTCCCATATTATCTTCTAGATGTTATATAGTATTGTAATTTATGTTTAGGTCTATGCTCTACTTGGAGTTAATTTTTGTGAAAGGTATAAAGAGTATATTTGCAATCATTCTTCTGCATATGGATGTCCAATTGTTCAGTGTTGAAAAAACTTACTTTTCACTATTGAATTGCCTTTTCTCCTTTGTTGAAAATCAGTTAACTAAATTTGTAGGGAGGCATTTTCTGGACTTTTATTCTGTTCCATTGATCTACTGCATTTGTCTATTCTTTTAACCATGAGGCACATTGACTCAATTACTGTAGTTTTATTGCATGCCTGGAAGTTGGGTAGTGTTAGTCTTCCAACTTTATTCCTTTTTTCCAGTATTGTTGGCTATTTCAGATGTTTTGCTTTTCCAGATAAACTTTAGAATGAATTTGTCAGTACCTACAAAACATCTTGCTGATATTCAGGATTGCATTGAATCTATAGATTAAGTTGAGAAGAATGGATGTTTTAACAATGTCAAGTCTTTCAATCCATGAACACAGAATGCATCTGTTCATTTAGATCCTCTCTGGTTTCTTTCATCTGATTTTTTCCCATCTGATTTATATAGTTTTCTCCATGTAGCTCTTGTACACATTTTTTTCAGCTTCATATTTAATTATGTTTCTCTTTGGTAATATCATAAATGATATTGTGTTTTTTATTTAAAATTCTAGTTGTTCATTTCTGGTATCTAATTGGTATCTAATTGTTCATTTCAGATCGGCACAGCTCTGGCCATTGCGGCCATCAGAGGAGTGAACCAGCGGATGGAAGACCTCTCTCTCTCTCTCTCTCTCTCTCTCTCTCTCTCTCTCTCTCTCTTTGCCTCTCCTTCTCTCTGTGTGTATCTGACTTTCAAATAAATAAATAAATCTTTTTAAAAAATTGGAGAATGTTCTTTTTTTATATTCTGGAAGAGATTGTAGAGAATTGGTATCCTTTCTTCTTTAAATGTTTGATATAATTAATCAAATCATCAGCCTGCTAGCTTCTTTTTTTGTAATGTTATTGATTATTGACTCATTTTCTTTATTTGATGAAGTCTTATGCAGATTATCTATTACATATTGTGTGAGTTTTGTATTTTGTGTCCTTCAAGGTATTGGTCCATTTCAAATAAATTATCCAGTTGTGAGCATAAAGATGTTCATATTATTCCTTTATTATCCTCTTACTATCCAGAGGATCAGTAGTGATGATACCTCTTTCATGTCTCATATTAGAAATTTCTATCTTCTTTTGTTCTTGGTCAGCCTAGCTAGAAGCTTCTCAACTTGATTTACCTTTTCAAAAAACTCAGCTTTTGGTTTTGTTGATTTACTGTGTTACTTTCCTGTTTTCAGTTTTATTGATTTTTGCTCTAATTTTATTTTTTATTTTTTCTGCTTGATTTAAGCTTAAATTTCCCTACTTTCTAGACGGAAGCTTAGATTATTGATTTTAGAGCATTTTTTAATATATGTATATAATGGTATTTCCTTCTGATCTCCCTTCCTCCTACAAACCTTGGAAAGTTTAATTTTTATTTTTCATTTTGCTCAAAATGTTTTTAAATTTCTCTTGGGATTTCATCTTTGACTCATGTGTTATTTAAAAATGTGTTCTTGGGGCCGGCGTTGTGGCGAAGTGGGTTAAAGCCCTGGCTTGAAGCGCCGGCATCCCGTATGGGCGCTGGTTCAAGTCCCAGCTGCTCCTCTTCCAATCCAGCTCTCTGCTATGGCCTGGGAAGGCAGTGGAGAATGGCCCAAGTCCTTGGGGTGCTGCACCCACATGGGAGACCTGGAAGAAGCTCCTAGCTCCTGGCTTCAGATCGGAACAGCTCTGGCCATTGCAGCCATCTGGAGAGTGAACCAGCATATGGAAGACCTCTCTCTCTGTCTTTCCCTCTCTTTGTAACTCTTTCAAATAAATAAAATAAATCTTTACAAAAATAAATAAAAATAAAAATATGTTGTTTAGTGGCTGGCGCTGTGGCATAGTGGGTAAAGCTGCTGCCTGCAGTGCTGGTATCCCATATGGGCACCAGTTTGAATCCCAGCTGATCCACTTTCGATCTAGCTCCCTGCTGGTGTGCCTCGGGATGCAGTGGAAGATGGCCCAGGTGCTTGGATTCTTGAACCCATGTGGGAGACCTGTAGGAAGCCTCTGGGACTCTTGGCTTCATATCAGCCCAGCTCCAGCCATTGCAGCCATTTGGGGAGTGAACTGGTGGATGGAAGATCTCTCTGTCTGCCTCTCCCTTTCTTCTTCTCTTTGTAACTCTGCTTTTCAAACAAATAAAATAAATATTTTAAAAATGTGTTGTTTACAAATATTTGGATATTTTTCTAGATATCCTTCTGTTTTGCATTTCTATATTAATTCCATTGTAGAGTGAGAATATGCTTTGTGTGATTTCTATCTTTTATTACTCAGGTGCTTTTTATGACCCATAATGTGACCTAATTAGTGAATGATCCATGTGTGCCTAAGAATGTTCATTCAACTGTTGTTGGATGAAGTAGTCTATAAACGTTAATTAGATCCAGTTGACTGATGTTGCTGTTTAGTTCAACTATATCCTTACTGATTTTCTGCCTGCTTGATCTATCAGTTGCTATAAGAGGCCTGTTGAAGTCTACAACTTTAATAGTGCATTTGTCTATTTTTCTATGTAGCTCAATTTCAACAGTCTATTGTTTGATGCATACATATTAACTATTTCTGTGTCTTCTTTTAAAATTGAGTCTCGATTTTCTGTGTTCTATACTTTTTTGTCTGAAATTAAGTCATTCCAGCTCTCTCTGGTTAGTGTTAGCATGGTATACAGTTCTCTGTCCCTTTAATATTAATTTGAGTAGCAATCCTGGCTTTATTTTTCTTTGCATTTTTAGAATGGCAAAACACATAACATAAAATTCACTGTCTTAATCAGTTTTAAATTTAAAATTTCATGGAATTAAATACATTCCTTTTCATTTTCAGAATATTTCCACCATCCCAAACAGAAACTCTATAGTCATTAAACAATAATTCCCCATTCCTCATTTCTCCTGGCTCCTGGTACCCTCTATTCTATCTCCGTGAAGCTTATAGTATAAGTATCCCATGCAAATGGAATAATATAACATTTATCCTTTTATGTCTGGCTTACTTCACTTAGCATATTTTCAAGATTTACCTCTTCTATTGCCTGTATCATAATTTTCCCTTTTTCAGGCTGAGTAATATTCCATTGTATCTATTTACCACATTTTGTTTATCCAGGCATTTGGCACAGTGGTTATGCTGTGGCTCAGGATGCCTGCATCTCATATCAGAGTGCCTGGTTCAAGTCCCAGATATTCCTCTCCCAAAATAGCTTACTACTAATGTGCACCCTGGGGAGCAATGAGTATTGGCTCAAGTCCTTGGATCCCTGCCACTCACATGGGAGAACTGAATTGATTGCCAGGCTCTTGCCTTCCGTATGACCCAGATGCAATGGGAATTTGAGAAATGAAACAGTAGAGGGCAAATTTCTCTCTCTCTCTCTCTCTCCCTCCCTCCCTCCCTGAAACAAAATGAAAATAAATAAATAAAAATTTAAGGACGAGATTATCTCACAGTAACATAATCACAGCTGTCTTCTCACTCAATTCTTGTGTACTCTTTATGATCTTGCTTCTTAAAAGTTCCATATATGATGTCTGAACCCAAGCCTTGGGCTATTTTCAAGGAGCCCAAATTTTCATCAAGGAAAATCTCCAGAGGGTCTAGGGAAAGAAAAATAAGAATGTCTTCCAGATTAGATGCAGTCAACTCCCACAGGTTCAACCTCTGTAATTTACCTGTACCTTCCAGAAATGTATGAGTTGTGGTAGGGAGGGCAAAGAAGGGATAGAAAGTGATATTTTGCATAATTACATCTTCATAAACTCTTTGACTTCACCCAACACAAACGTATCTAAATTTTGTTAGTGCATTTACATTAACATCGCCACAAGGTGAAATTTGAAGGAAAATGTTTAAGTGCTTTCGTCTGGATTCTCTTACTTGCAAACCACAGAAATCCAACCCCAAATGGTAGAAGATGAAAGAAGTAGTACAGGGATACAATTGCCTGTACGGCTGAACCCAGGCCTCAAGCTATAGCATCAGGTAGCTCTGTTTCCTGCTTGCTGGGTTTCATCCTTTCTTTTGTGGCAGTAGTGAAGACCTCTCTCAGCTCCAGGCTTCCATGGTCCATTAATGTCTTTGATCTCAGAGAGAAAACTGAATCTTTTCCAGTATTTCCAGTGAAAATACAGAGGAGGAATTTCATTGGCAAGGCTTCTATGAGCCCATATTGGAAAAATTATTATGGCCAAGAGAAGGAAGGATTCTGATTAGCCAGGCTGAGGACATTTTCCCAACCGTGAGAGTGTGGCAAATGGGGTGATTTTCTCCATGTGAATTACGTGAACTAATTTAGACAGAATAATCCTCTAAAGAGATGCCGAGTCAGAATAAAAACATGTGACCGTAATAGCCATTGTGGAATTCCCTCTTTCTATAGGTGTTTTATATACTCCCTTCCTATCAGTTATGATTTCACTCCTACAGCTTGGAAAAAAAAAAAAAAACTCAAGTGGAACACAATCCATAGGCCCCTTGGCTAAGGTGTCCAAGTAGCCTGGAAGACCAGGTTGAACCAAAAGTGTAGGGTAAGAAGTTACCTAAAGCAGCCAAAGACAACAAAGCCAGAGGAATAGTCTAGATTGTGGCCAAATGAGGAAAGAAAAATATCAAAGCCAGAATAAAATAAGGAGTGTGGCCAAATAAGGTCTGTAAAGGTATCAGTGCTGAGGTCTGCACTCAGGAAGATAGGAAGCAGATCAATAAGTATGAGATAAAAGAATATGGCTCAAAACTACAGCCCTGTATGATGAGAAGAGGCGTGCTTGTCCATGGTGCCTGTTGTGGGCCATGGCGGTGAATGTGATCATTTCCGTTTGTTAGACAGTATCATGTGACATCAAAGACTCCTCATGAAGGACATTTCCAGGTTTTAAATCTCATGCTGATCCTCTTAACACACCTCCAGAAAGGACGACATTCTGTTCAATACAGTCATGTGTCATGTGTCACTTAATTTTTTTGTTTAAGATTTATTTATTTATTTATTTGAAAGGCAGAGTTACAGAGAGAGAAGGAGAGGCAGAGAGAGAACTCTTCCATCTGCTGGTTCACTCTCCAAATGGCTGCAAGGGCTAGAGCTGGTCCTATCCAAAACCAGGAGCCAGGAGCTTCTTCCAGATCTCCCACACAGGTGCAGAGGCCCAAGTACTTGGGCCATCTTCTACTGCTTTCCCAGGCCACAGCAGAGAGCTGGATTAGAAGTGGAGCACCTGGGACTTGAATGGGTGCCCATATGGGATGCCAGCAATGCAGATGGTGGCTTTACCCACTACACCACAATGCCAGCCCCACGTGTCACTTATTGACTGGAATATGTTATAAGAGACGCATTGTTGGGTGATTTCATCGTTGTTCAGACATCAGTGAATGTACTTACACAAACCAAGATGGCTATAACATCAGTAGTCAATATAACCTCATGGGACTGCCATCATAAATGCAGCCAGTTCTTGATCAAAATACTGTTTATGTGGCAAATGACTGTAAATGTGTGCCATGAAGCAGCTACCCTGGTATCTCAGTAGGTTTCTAAACTGATATGTTAACCAATACCATAAGTACTAATTTGTCCCAGGAAAATATTATGTCCTTAACACATAATGTTCAGGGCCAGCTCTGTAGAATAGTAGGTTAAGCATCTACTTGCAAACACTGGCATCCCATACAGGCGCTGGTTTGAGTCCCGGCTGCTCCACTTCTGATCCACCTCCCAACTGGTGGCCTGAGAAAGTGGTAGAAGATGACCCAGATGTGTGGGCCCCTGCATCCACATGGGAGACCTGGAGGAAACTCTTGGCTTCTGGCTTTGGATCAGCCCAGCTCTCACCATTACGTCCATTAGGGGAGTGAACCAGAGGATGTATAACCTCTCTCTGTGTGTGTCTCCCTCTGTGTGCAACTCTGCGTTTCAAATAAATAAATAAATCTTTTAGAAAAAGACATGGTGCTCATGATTTTCACTTATGAAAGTGAAACCAGAGAGGCCAGGACTAGAAACCCATGTGGGACGAGTTCCTGGTTCAAAAACTGGAGTCAAGAGGCTGGCATGTGGTATAGCAGGTAGATCCACCCCCTGCAACACAGACATTCCATATGGGCAACAGTTCAAGTCCCTGCTGCTCCTCTTCTGATCCATCTCTCTGCTTTATGCACCTGGGAAAGCAGTGGAAGATGGCCCAAGTGCTTGGGCCCTTACACCCACATGGGAGATCTGGAAGAAACTCTTGGCTCCTGGCTTTGGCCAGGCCCAGGCTGGGAGTGAACCTCTTTCCCTCTCCCTCTCCCTCTCCCTCTCCCTCTCCCTCTCCCTCTCCCTCTCCCTCTCCCTCTCCCTCTCCCTCTCCCTCTCCCTCTCCCTCTCCCTCTCCCTCTCCCTCTTCATCTCCCTCTCCCTCTCCCTCTCCCTCTTCATCTCCCTCTCCCTTCCCCATTTCCTCTTCCCCCTTTCCCTCTGCCTTTTCATTTCCCCCTCTCTGTGTAGGCCTGCCTTTCAAATAAATAAGTCTTTAAACAAACTAGCAAACAAACAAAAAAACAGAGTCAAAATCTAACATGATGTTGGGATAGAGGGCAACAGCAGTCATTCAAACCACAAGGATGAGTCAGAGATGAAACAAAACATTTTAGATATTTAAAGTAGAGGAAATTTAGTATGGGAAATTGGTAACACAGGTTATGGAGGAGCTAAGGAGCCAAACAGAGGATGACAAAACACATAGAGATCAGGCACAGCAGGAAGACTCTGGAAGAACACAAGGGAAGAGGGAAAGCAGGTGGGATCTGGAACAGTGATGGAGGCTCTAGATGTTCAGTGGGGAGCTGACATTGTGGAGGAAGATACAAAAACTGGCAGAAAGTGCCCCCTAAAGAAAAGAAGGGGAGAGATACCTTGGCCTGTGAAACATCATTTTACAGGAGAACACTGAATGAATCTGGAGCAAATAGGTAATGCCTGGCACGTCATTCATTATTGCTGGGATGCTCACCCTGTATCACTGTGTACTCCTTTGTAACTGATCAAATCTTGCTCTCCTCTACACTTTTCATCCACTGTGGCCCTCTGAAACTCCCACCCTGTGGTCAGTGAAATCCCCTCAGCCTGTTCCTAAAGCGTTCCATCAACCTCCTGCCATAATCTGTGACCTGGAAGGTATTTTAGCATATCACATCTACATGATGTTTCTTTCATACCATAAGCATCAGGAAGATGATCAGGGGTGCATCCTCAGGCCAAGATATCATATTCTTTGGAAAGTGCCTGGAGGGAACAACTCATATTTGCCTCCGTGGTTCTTTTTCTGTGTGTACCCATAGCTGCCTAGCTGCCCTTCTGTTTGGCACATTATTTCTTTAGCTATGCCAATGACTTCCATGCAGCTTACAGTCAAACCTTGCTGGCAAGGGAGCCATTCTGTCTTATTAAGGTGTCATTGCATATCTCTGTTAATACTCATCTTATGTTAATTCAAACAGTTTAACTCTCAGGGGGCGATCTTAGTTTCTTCATTTCCAAGTCCCATAAATATACTTTGTTTGAGTCATAGACAGTAGAGTATAGCCTAAATCTAGACTAGCATTGCTTTCTATCACTTAATATCTCTGAGCCACAGTTTTGTGATCAGATTATAGGGGTATTTGTCTCAGAAAGTTGTGGTGAAGACTCAATGAAAAGGTACTTTCAAAGCTCTTACCACAGCACCAAGCCCACCAAATTAGCTTAATGAATTTTATCTATTAAAATTATGATTGCTGTATACTTTGTTAAATTCTTTTTCTCATTTGTTTTAATAACAGGGAGAAAGCAAGGCCTTCAAAGGTCCCAGAGCAAGGCATCAGGGTGTAATTGAAAAACTGCAAGGAATTCAGTATGCTGAGAAGATAGATATGAATAGAAATGAGTCATTGTTCAAATATAAAGCTGAATAGATAAGCAGGAGCCTGGTCATTCTAAGGAATTTTGACTTTAGCCTCTATATATATATTGTGGGTGGGGGGGGAGGGCAAGGTCACCAAAGAATTATAAGCAAGGATACTAGAATCAGATGTACATCTTCAAAATTCACTCAAGCAGCAGGGCATAGCATGGTTGGCAAGAGCAACTGGAGGCATAGCAGCCAGTAAGGAGTCTACTACAATAGCTGAGCTCAGAGATGATGAGTCTCTAAGTTAAAAGAGGAACAGAAGGAGTTCTGCTTCCAGAAATAGTATAATAGGATTTGACACACTAACCTTCTCACTTCCAACAATTATAAGCTCTAGAAAAAAATTTTGAAATTTACTGTTGAAAAATAGCCGAACTATGTGAATGCATTGGGAATTGAACAAACACAGGCAGAATGGAAAAAAGTTTGACCCTTAAGAGAATGGACTCTTACTAATTGAGATCCACAATTCCGTGTCTTTTTGCCTGAGAGAAAGCCCCACTTTTTGTGTCACACAAGATGACTCGAACTTAATCAGAAAGTAGCATCACTTTCGGGTTGAAGTCTCAGGGGACAGCGGCACAGCATCCAGAAACTCGAGAGGGAAGTCTGGCAAAAGGGAAGCCATGTAGGGAGCCCCTAAAATCCCTGGTTGAGCCTCGCTATGTGTAAGGTCACACCAAGGACCTGGAAGAAAGGAACAGCCAAAAGGTCGAACATCCTGAGCTGAGATCTCAGCTGCTGCCCATGGTGGGGAAGACAGGGTTTAGAGTTTGACTACCACCAAGTAAAAGAGGTAAATAGATCTTTGTAAACGTTTCAAGCTCTAAAATGAAAGCCAGAATTTGAAAGACACACTATGTACAATGGTGAAGAGATTTATCTCAAGATCAAGGGCAAATTATTGAAACATACCCACCCTAAAAATATAAGACCAGACCTCTGCAAGTTCAGTGTTATCAACTAGTGATTTATCTACCTACTAGAACAAACACTCTTCAAGGGCAAACAAAATCTACACTCTGTATACTGTATGATCCACAGGGCCAAAGATGAAATTCAAATATTAGTAGACATGTGAATCAGAAAATATGATGCTGTGGCATTACAAGTAAAGCTACTACCTGGGATGCCAGCATTCCATATAGGCACCAGTTCAAGACCCAGGCACCCCACTTCTAATCCAGTTCCTTGTTAATGTGACTGGGAAAGCAGCGGCCCAATTGCTTGGGTTCCTGCACCCACCTTGGAGACCCCAAAGAAGCTCATGACTCCTGACTTTGGCTTGGCTCAGCCCTGGTCATTGTGGCCATTTGGAGAGTGAACCAGTGGATAGAAGATCTCTTTCTCTCTGTCCCTTCTTCTGTCTGTGTAACTCTGACTTTCAAAAAAAATAAATCTTAAAAAGTAAAAAGAAGAAAATGTGACTCAATATCAAGAGAAACAAGTCAGTATACACCAACCTGAGGTAAGTCATATGTTGGAATTTGTAGACCAGGAGTTAAAGCATTTTTTGTAAATAAGAAACTAAAATGCACCCATAATGATTGAACAGATAGGGAATCTGGACAAAAAATAGAAATTATTAAAATAAAACAAATCGGGACTTCAGATCCAGATAAGATGACATAGAATTGTTTCTCCTGGGAAAGGTGATATAGACTCAATGATAAGATACACCCAGGAAATAATGCAAGAGACAATCAAAAAAGCACACTGAAAGGTGGAAAGAGGAAGGTGGGGGCCAGCATTTTAGTGCAGTACTTGGAGTTCTGCTTAGGACACCTGCATCCCATGTCACAGTGCCTGGGTTCAGGCCCTAGATCCACGCCTGACTCCAGCTTCCTGCTGGGGTATTTGGCATGGTCCATCTCTGGCTGTTGTGGCATTTCTCCCCACCACCATGTGTGTGTGTGTGTGTGTGTGTGTGTGTGTGTGTGCATACACATGCTTGTATGTATCTGCCTTTCAAATAAAATAAATATTTAAAAAGGAGGATGAACTAATCAAGGACTTAGGACTGGAAGCAAGTACAACAGAATATCTTATGACCACAACCTGAAAGAAGAAGGCTACCCAGGCATACTGTCTACTGATTTCCCATTAGAAACTGAAGGAAGCGCAGGTAGACTCACCATTACCCTAGATGAAATGGGAATCCTGATGACCAGCCCTGGTGAAACTGGCAACATCAGCAGGGCAGATGCATCAAAAAGACCTATTGACAATAAAGGTCAGGGGAAACACTTTTTTTCCCTATAATGCCTGGTACTCCTGCTCCACATCAAGACAAATCAAGTGGCTGAGTGACGACAGCAAGGGAGACCCCACCACAGCAAGTGACATAGCCTAGGAGATGTTCAGCATACTTATGGGATAGCCTGGGAAACTCCTTATGCATCACCAGCAGCAACCCGTGGGAGTCCAGAAGCATTAAGCAAATCAAGATGATAAAAATAGCACTTTTAAAGGGCCCTGAAATTGAATTGTAGTTGGAATCAGAGTTCCACAAAAGTAGGCCAGGACCTGTATACTATACCTAAACCATTGAATGCCTACTAAAATAAAGATTTAAATAGGACTCATAATTTCCTAAAATCATAGACAAAATGTATGGGATACAATGAAAACTCACCCATTGTAACAAGAATCAGGGTCATCATAACTTTGTTTTTATAGAAAATTTTATTTATTAGAGAGAGAGAGAGAATCTTCCATTCACTGGTTCACTCCTACCCACATGGGAGAATGGGAGACCTGGGCTAAATTCCCAGCTCCCACCTTCAACCTGGCCCTGTCCTAGCTATGGTGGGCATTTGGAGAGTGGGTGGGAGGGATACATTTGGAGAGTGGGTGGGAGGGATACAACTATGTGAGCCAACACTGCTATCTCCCAAGATGTGTATTAGCAGGAACCTGGAGTCAGAATCCAGAGATGGACATCAAACCAGGCACCAGATATGGGACATGTGAATCTTAACTGGTGTCTTAACCACCAAGCTAAACACCTGCCCCCAAAATCACAGTGAAAAAAAGACAGCAAATGCCAACATTGGAATGTTGGAATTATCTTACTAGAATTTTAAAGTAATCATCACAAAATATTTAAGCAAACAACTAAAGTGTATTTGGAAATAAATGAAAAACAAATTATCATAAAGGAGATAGAAATGATAAAAAAAGAACCAAATAGACATTACATAACCAAAAATAAAATAATAGAAATTAAATACTTTCCAAGTGAGTTCTGTATTTGAATGGAGATGACAGAGAATGAAATCAGTGAATTTAAGGTCAGGTTAATGTAATTCATTCAGTCTGAACAATATAGATAAAATGGGTGGAAAAAAATGAATACAGACTCATGTCCCTTTGGGACAATGACAAAAATCAAACACTGATGCTGAAGAATATTTAAAGAAATAATGGGGAGCCATGGGGCCGGCGCTGTGGCACAGCAGGTTAAAGCCCGGCCTGAAGCACCAGCATTCCATATGGGCACCAGTTCTAGTCCTGGCTGCTCCACTTCCAATCCAGCTCTCTGCTATGGCCTGGGAAAGCAGTAGAAGATTGTCCAAGTCCTTGGGCTCCTGCACCCGTGTGGGAGATCCAGAGGAAGCTCCTGGATCCTGGCTTCTGATCAGCACAGCTCTGGCCGTTGCAGCCATCTGGGGAGTGAACCAGTGGATGGAAGACCTCTCTCTCTGTCTCTACCTCTCTCTGTAATTCTGTCTTTCAAATAGATAAAAATAAATCTCTGTGAGTGAGATCCCAGTGGAAAGAACAGGTCTTCAAAGAAGGAGGTACCTTTCTCTGAAGGGAGGAGAGAACCTCCACTTTGACTATGACCTTGTCTAAACAAGATAAGAGTCGGAGAACTCAAAAGGCTTCCATAGCCTTGGAAACTCGTGACTGGAGCATAGGGAGATTACTGATGCCGTAAACAGGAGTGTCGATTTGTAAAGTCAACAACAGGAGTCACTGTGCACTTACTCCTCATGTAGGATCTCTGTCCTTAATGTGCTGAACATTGAGATTTGATGCTATAATGAGTACTTAAAGAGTATATTTCACTTTGTGTTTCTATGGGGGTGCAAACTGTTGAAATCTTTACTTAATGTATACTAAACTGAACCTCTGTAAAAAAAAAAATTATCAATTCCCAACTTGACTCTCACTGGGATTAAACATGACAATAGGTCTGATCTGGTTTCATCATCATTTAAAAAATCATCTATTATTTTTCACTTTATGTTTCTGTGTGGGAGCAAACTGTTGAAATCTTTACTTAATGTATGCTAAACTGATCTTCTGTATATAAAGAGAATAGAAAATGAATCTTGATGTGAATGGAAGGGGAGAGGGAGTGGGAAAGTGGGAAAGGGGAGGGTTGCGGGTGGGAGGGACGTTATGGGGGGAAGCCATTGTAATCCATAAGCCGTACTTTGGAAATTTATATTCATTAAATAAAAGTTAAAAAAATAAAAAATAAAAAACAAACAAACAAAAAAATAATGGGTGGCCAGTGTTGTGGCATGCGGATTAAACTGCCACCTGCCAGCCTCTCATGTGAGCGCCAGTTCCAGTTCCAGTTGCTCCATTTCCAATCTAGCTCCCTGCTAATGAGCCCGGGAAGGCAGGGGAAAAGAGGCCAAGTACTCGGGACCCCACCATCCATGCGGAAGACCTTGATGGAGCTCCAGGCTCCTGTGGTTGCAGCCATTTGGGGGAATGAACCAGGGGATAGAATATCTCTCTCTTTCTAACTCTTTCAAATAAATTAATATTTTAAAAAGTAGATAAAGAATGACAAAAACTTTCAAGAAACTGAGCAACCCACAAAAAGGTAACCCACAAACAAGTGCACCCTGATACATATTGGGAAACAATGACAAAAAAAAGGGAGAAAAATGACAGATTATCTATATGGGAACATTACTTCAAATTATAGCAGATTTTCTCATCTGAAATCATGAGGACCAGAAGGAAGTGGCATATTTTTCAAGTGCTGAAAGAAGAAAAAAAGCTGTCAACCATGAGTTCTATATCCAGTGAAACTAGCTTTTAGGAATAAAGGCAAAATAAGGACATTCTCACACCGAAGATGACCAAAAGAATTGGTTACTATAGACTCCTCCTTAAAGAATTGCTAAAAGTACTTTTTCAAACAGAAAGGAAACCATAAAAGAAAGAATCTTAGAGTATTTGGGAAATGATATTTTCTTATTTTCCTTTGCTTTGATGTTCTGTCATCTGGGACCTTGCTGGGGAGAAACTGCCCCTCCTAGGACTTGGCCACTTCCTAGAGGTACACTCACCAAGAGAGCATACCTTTCACATGCAAACTAAGGAATCCAGAACCCATACTCGGAACATCTTCTCTAGCTGGCTTTCACACTCCATGTGGCAATATTCCTCTGTCCTAGTAACCCCAGGGCTGGGTGCTAGATACATGAGGACCATTCTGTAGCACAAAGCTATCTGCCCTACCTTGCCCATTCCTTCCCATGGAAACCACAATAAGCTTTTTTGTCCAGTTTCCTCTCACTCTTTCTGCCTTCTGACTGATCCTGGTACTTCTCCATGTGGCCCTGTGTGGCATGATGCGCTTGCTCCTCTTGGGAACTGTAACAATCTTTTTAATGATAATCATCTGCTGGTCTGTTGGCCTCATCATATCTCAATTAAAAACAAAATCATGGGGCCAGCGCTGTGGTGCAGTAGGTTAATCCTCTTCCAGCGGCGCCAGCATCCCATAAGGGTGCCGGTTCTAGTTCTGGCTGCTCCACTTCCAATCCAGCTCTCTGCTATGTCCTGGGAAAGCAGTAGAAGATGGCCCAAGTCCCTGGGCCCTGCACCCACATGGGAGACCTGGAAAAAACTCCTGGCTCCTGGCTTCAGATAGGCACAGCTCCGGCTGTTGTGGCCATTTGCGGAGTGAACCAGCAAATGGAATACCTTTCTCTCTCCCTCTCACTGTCTGTAACTCTTCCTCTCAAATAAATAAATAATAAAAACAAAATAAAACAAAACAAAGTCCTGGGTATATTTTAAAACAACCTAAAGTAGTAAAAAGTTGATGCAAGTGGTATATGATAAATTATATACTCGTATGTGTATTGTAATAACAATAAAGACCAATGAGATAACTACATAAGTTGATGCACTTAACACTAAAAAACGTTCAAATAACACAGGAAGCAAGAAAAGAGAAACAGAGAAATGAGAAACAGAGGAAACAGAAATAAAGAAGCAAATTGTCACACTTAAATGTTAATGGTCTATGGGGCCAGCGCTGTGGTGCAGTGGCTTAACACCCTGGCCTGAAGCACCAGCATCCCATATGGGCACCGGTTCGCGACCAGGCTGCTCCACTTCCGATCCAGCTCTCTGCTATGGCCTGGAAAAGCAGTGGAAGATGGCACAAGTGCTTGGGCCCCTGCATTCATGTGGGAGATCCAGAAGAAGCTCCTGGCTCCTGGCTTCGGATTGGCACAACTCTGGCTGTTGCGGCCAATGGGGGAGTGAACCAGCGGATGGAAGACCTTCTCTCTCTCTCTCTCTCTCTCTCTCTCTCTCTCTCTCTTTTTGCCTCTCCTCTCTCTGTGTAACTCTGACTTTCAAATAAATAAATACATCTTTTAAAAAATGTTAATGGTATAAATATGTCAATTAAAAGACAGAGATTAATAAAGTGTTGCTCTAAATAACTTATTTGCTGTTTACAAGAAACTCAGATTTATCAACATAGGCAAGTTAAAAGTAAAACATACATCATTCAAATCAAAAGACAGGAGTGGATATGTTAAAATTTTAGAAAGTATATGTCATAGCAAAGGAAATTACTAGACATAAAGAAGGGTATTGCATAACCATAAAAGGATTAATATACCAAAAAGGCATTGTGATACCATATGTGCACTCACCAAAACGAGCCTCAACTCATGTGAAACAAAAACTGATAGAGCTAAAATTATAAATAGAAAAACCCGTAATTATAGCTGGGACTTCACCACCCTCTCAGCCACTGACAGAACTGCTAGACAGAAATGGGCAAGTATATAGAAGAACTCAACTGAATAAATCCATAAACCAACATGGTCTAATTGAAATATATTTAGCATTCCTCCTATAACAGTGAAATATACTTTTTTTCAAATGCCTAGGGAGCATTAACCAATATAGACCACTTACCGGACCATAAAACAAGTTTCAAACTTTTAAACAATTGAAATCATACAAAGTATAACCTCTGGCCATAATGGAATCAAACTAGAAACCAATAAAAGACAAAAGTAAAATCTCTAAAGTCATGAACATTTAAAAAACAGATATCTAAATAATCCATGGTCAGTTGAGAAATCTCAAAGGAAATTTAAAAGTACATGGAATTAATATGAAAATACAACATATCAAAATATGTGAGATGCAAGTAAAGTAGTGCTGATTGGGAAATTTTCAGCATTAACTGCTTGCATTTAGAAAAAGAGAAGATATTAATCAATAATCTAAGCTGCTGCCTGGTGAAACTAAAATAGAAGAGCAAAACAAGCCCAAAGCAAGCATAAGGAAACAATAAAGACAAGAGCAAAAATCAATGAATAGGAAAAAGGAAAACAATAGGGAAAAATCAATAAAACAAAAAAAAACTTCTTCTTTAAAAAGATCAATAGAAGTGGTAAACCTTTAGCAAGACTGATAAAAAGAAAAAGAAAAAAGACACAACTCTCCAATAATGGAAAATGGAATGGGAGAGGGAGTGGGAGGTGGGATGGGAAAGGGAGTGGGGGTGGGAGGGCAGCAATGGGAAGAAGAAACACTATACCCCTAAAAGCTGTACATATGAAAATTTTTATCCATTAAATAAAAGGCTTCCAAAAAAAAAAAAAAAAAAGAATGAGACGGGATACCAATGCAGACCCTAAAACCATTAAAAAGGTCTTGAATGGGTGGCAGTTGACTTAGCAGTTAGGATGCTGGTTAGGATACTCATGTCCCACACTGGAGCACCTGAGTCTGATGCCTAGTT
The DNA here is from genome assembly GCF_964237555.1 of Oryctolagus cuniculus. Classification (NCBI taxonomy): domain Eukaryota; kingdom Metazoa; phylum Chordata; class Mammalia; order Lagomorpha; family Leporidae; genus Oryctolagus; species Oryctolagus cuniculus. Next base: position 49,383,551 of record NC_091453.1, on the reverse strand, counting down.
CTTGTTCCTGACTCCAGTTTCCCGTTAATGTGGACTGTGGTAGTCAGCAGTGATGACTCAAATAGATGGGTCCTTCCTCCCACGTGGGAGACTGGGATCAGGTTCCTGGCTCTGGCTTTGCTCCCCTGGTCTTGGCGGGCATTTGAACCAGCATATAGGGGCTCTCTCTCTCTCTCTCTTTCTATTTGCTTATCTTTATTTCTCAAGTAAACAGAGTTATAAAAATATCTTTAAAAAGGTAATATGAAAATACTATGAGCAACTTTACACTCATAAATCTAACAACTTAGATTAAACAGACCAGTTTCTCAAAAACCATACACTATCAAAACTTACCCAATAAAAACAGATATTTTGAATATTCCTATAGCTATTAAGGAAATTTAAAAATCTTGATTTAAAAAACCCTCCAGCCCCATATGGTTTCACTGGATAATTATAGCAATTTTAAGAAGATTATATTAAATATTAGAAATATTTAATATCAAACATTGGAAATAGTTAATAGTTATATTAAATATTGGAAAATATACCAATTTTTTAAAATTGCTTTATTTTTATTATTTAATGAATGCATTTTTACATAGATACAACTTTAGGAATACAATGGTTCTTTCGCCCATGCCCCCACCCTGCTCCTATCCCACCTCCCATTGCCTCTCCCATCTCCTTCTTCATTATGGATCATTTTTAGTATGACTTTATATATAGATTTCAACAATATATATAGATTTCAACAATTTGCCTCCATGCCTACACACAACATATAGAGTGCAGATTGGGGAGAGAATTTGCAGTTGATTCTCATATTGCAATTCAATAGGGACAGAGGTCCTACCTGGGGAGCAAGTGCACAGTGACTACTGACTGTTGTTCCTTTAACAATTAACACTCTTTTTTATGACATCAATGATCATCCGAGGCTCCTGTCATGGGCTGCCAGGGCTATGGAGGCCTTTTGTGATCATAGACTCCATTGGTATTTGGACACAGCCATAGGCAAAGAGGATGTTCTCCTCTCCCTTCAGAGAAGAGTGTCTCCTTCTTTGATGACCCTTCCTGTCCTCTGAGGTCTCGCAGAGATCCTCCGTGTAGGATTTTTTTCCCCATAGAGTTTTATCTTTCCATGCCTGAGATGCTCTTGCAGGCCTTTCAGCCCGACCAGGAAGCCTTATGGGTTGATTCTGAGGTCAGAGTGTTATTTACTGTGAAAGTCATTCTAGGAGTCTGCTGTGTGGACTGCTTCCCATGTTGGTCCTTCCTTCCTTTTTTAATTCTATTATTTTTACCGGGTACTTGATGTTACTTATGTCATCACTTTTAAACTTAGACCTGTCTATCTGTTGCCTTTAACATTTAATATAATTATTGTAACAGTGAGGATGGTGTTTATACCAACAATTCTTAGGGGTTTGGAGCCCCATGATTAGTTCTTAGGCTGTACCCTGAGAGGTAAGTCTATATGCATGTATGTAGAACTATACTGTTTTTTAAATTTATTTTATTCTTTATTTATTTGACAGGCAAAGTTACAGAGAGAGGTAGAGACAGAGGGAGGTTTTCCATCCACTGGTTCACTCCCCAGATGGCTGCAATGGCCGGAGCTGTGCCAATCTGAAGCCGGGAGCTAGGAGCTTCTTATGTGTCTCCCACGTAGGTGCAGGTGCCCAAGGACTTGGGCCATCTTATACTGCTTTCCCAGGCCACAGCAGAGAGCTGGATCGGAAGAGGAGCAGCTGGGATTAGAACTGGTGCCCACCACTGAGAGACAGTGCTGGCCCCAGAACTATACTGTTTTACAATTTTGGACTACCTCCTCCATCTCTTATTCCTTCCCTTGTTTTTAACTAGGATCTTTTCCCATTTGCTTTATTTATTTATTTTTTTTTGACAGGCAGAGTGGACAGTGAGAGAGAGAGACAGAGAGAAAGGTCTTCCTTTTGCCGTTGGTTCACCCTCCAATGGCCGCCGCGGCCGGCGCGCTGCGGCTGGCGCACCGCGCTGATCCGATGGCAGGAGCCAGGAGCCAGGTGCTTTTCCTGGTCTCCCATGGGGTGCAGGGCCCAAGCACCTGGGCCATCCTCCACTGCACTCCCTGGCCACAGCAGAGGGCTGGCCTGGAAGAGGGGCAACCGGGACAGAATCCGGCGCCCCGACCGGGACTAGAACCCGGTGTGCCGGCACCGCTAGGCTGAGGATTAGCCTAGTGAGCCGCAGTGCCGGCCTCCCATTTGCTTTAAAATACATATAATTAAATCTGTGTTACATAGAGAGTTCAGCATCTAATGTGAAGTAGACAGATGAGAGAGAGAGAAAGAAAACAGGGGGAAAAAACCGACAAAATAAAACAAAAAGGATATACACAATAAAAAGTAACAATGGTTAACTGTCTCTCAACAATCAGGTCAAGGATTCTTGAAGACATTAGTTCTAAAAGTGACTATTTTGCTTCTATAGCTTTCATTTTAGCTATTCTATTAATTCTCCCATGTCATGCAGAACATATGGTGTTTGTCTCTTTGGGACTGGGTTATTTCACTAAGTATGAGGTTTTCCAGCTTGCTCCATTTTGTTGTGAAGGACCAGATTTCATCCTTTTTTACTGCTGTGTAGTAATCCACGGTACACATATTCCACAATTTCTTTATCCAGTCTTTGGTTGATGGACATTCAGGTTGCTTCCATGTCTTAGCTATTGTGAATTGAGCTGCGATAAACATGGAGGTGCAGATACTTCTTTTGTTTACTGATTTCAATTCCCTTGGGTAAATTCCCAGTAGTGAAATGGCTGGGTCATATGGTAGGTCTACATTCAGATTTTTGAGATATCTCCGTACTGTCTTCCACAGTGGCTTTATTAGTTTACATTCCTACCAACAGTGGGTTAGGGTGCTCTTTTCCCCACATCCTCTCCAGCATTTGTTGTCTGTTGATTTCTGTATGAGGGCCACACTAACTGGGGTGAGGTGAAACCTCATTGTGGTTTTTATTTGCATTTCCCTGATAGCTAGAGATCCTGAGCATTTTTTCATGTGTCTGTTGGCCATTTGGATTTCCTCTTTTAAAAAATGTCTATTAAGGTCCTTGGCCCATCTTTTTATTTGGTTGTTTGTTTTGTTGCTGTGGAGTTTTTTGATCATTTTATAGATTCTGGTTGTTAATCCTTTATCAATTGTGTAGTTTGCAAATATTTTCCCTCATTCTGTCGACTGCCTCTTCAATTTTTTGACTGTTTATTTTGCTGTAAAGAAACTTCTCAATTTGAGGTAATCCTATTGTTCATTTTAGCTTTGACTACCTGTGCCTCTGGGGTCTTTTCCAGGAATTCTTTGCCTTTTCCAATGTCTTGAAGGGTTTCCCCTATGCTCTCGATTAATTTGATGGTGTTGTGGCATATATTTAGATCTTTAATCCATGTTGAGTGGATCTTTGTATACGGTGTATGATAGGAGTCTTGTTCTAGTATTTAACAGCTTCAATGTGGTTTGTAGATACAATTCTTTTTTTAAAAGATTTATTTATTTATTCAAAAGTCAAAGTTACAAAGAGAGAGGATAGGCAGAGAGAGAGAGAGAGAAAGAGAGGGGGGTCTTCCTTCGGCTGGTTCACTCCCCAGTTGGTCACAACAGCCAGAGCTGTGCCAATCCAAAGCCAGGAGCCAGGAGCCAGGAGCTTCTCCGGGTTGCCCACGTGGATGCAGGGGCCCAAGGGCTTGGACCATCTTCTACTGCTTTCCCAGGCCATAGCAGAGAGCTGGATTGGAAGCGGAGCAGCCAGGACTCGAACCGGCACCCATATGGGATGCTGGCACTGCAGGCAGCAGCCCTACCCGCTACACCACAGCACCAGCCTCCTGTAGATACAAGTCTAAGAACATAATGATATTCCCTTCTTCGCTCTCTCCCTCCCTCAGCCTCTCTCCATCCTTCCTTCTCCCCCTTTTTTTTAGTTTCTGAGATTATGTATTTTAAATTTCACATTACAGTAAAAAGGCTTAATATGCCACTGAATAAGAAGTTTAACAAATAAAAAAGCAAAACAAAAACCACCCTCATTTAGTAGGAATGTAGACACAACTATAAACAATAATTTAATGGCAAAATGACCATTTTTCCCATAGAGAGTAAATGTTAAAATAATCACAGATCAATAAAACTATAGTAGTATAACATTCTTAACCATTGCTTTCACAAAAGTATCAAAGTTTCACAAAACTATATTTGCATATAATGGAGAACACTCAGTATTTGTCTTCCT